>NW_006921742.1:419335-421923 GCF_000298275.1 Orycteropus afer afer | reverse complement strand
TTTATTATTATTATGTCCTCTTTTTCAATCCATCCTTTAATCATTTTATAATGCCCTCCCCTGCTCCTTGGAAGGAATATTAGACAATCTACTTTCACAGTGATACTGCCTCGGAAACACAAAGAGAGGTCACTGTGAGTTGAATCCTACTTGATGGCAGTGTTTGGTTTTGGTTTTGTCTTTTATGGTGGTTTTTGTCTTAAAGTCAATTTTATCAGAAATTAATATTGCCACTCCTGCTCTTTTATGGCATTTGGTTGATATATCTTTTTCCAACCTTTTATTTTTAGTCTCTTTTTGTCTTTCTTTCTAAGGCATGTCTCTTGTAGATAGCATATTGATGGATTATTTGTTTTTTATCCAGTCTGCAACTCTCCATCTCTTGAGTGGTGCATTTAATCCATTGACATTCAGTGTAATGATCAACAAGTATGAATTTGTGGCTGTCATTTTATTATGTAGTTTTTCATGGTGTGTCTGGTTTCCTTGTACCATATAATTTTCTGTGCTGAGCTTGAATTGTTTTGTCACTTCCTTCATTGCTGTTGATTTAGTTTTGCTACATATTTGTCCTAGTCCTCTTTTTTATTGTGATATGAATGTTTATCATTTTTCTTTGAGGTTACCCTGTGATTTATAATTTTCTTCCAAGTTTAGAACAGTTTGTTCTGTCTTGCAGTTGTCTTGACTTCCCTACCGTTTAGAAGTTCTGTAACTACACAGTTTTTTCCCCCTTTTTGATTTGTAGTTGTCCTCATTTGTCAATTGATGTCTCTGGTTCTGTATTTACAATCTTTAGACTTATTTATTTAGGATACTTCCATAATTGAGTTGGTTTCTGGGTTATGTCATCATGTGTGTTAATGGTCAGTTATTGTTTGCTGTTTTTGGTTTTCTGTCCAAAGGATTTCCTTTACCATCTCTTGTAAGGTTGGTCTGGTTTTAACAAATTCCCTTAATTTCTGCTTATCTGGAAATCTCCTAATTTCACCATCATATTTGAGGGATAATTTTTCTGGGTATATAATTCTTGGTAGGAAATTCTTTTCTTTCAGTTTTTTATATATACCATCCTGTTGTCTTCTCATCTGCATGATTTCTGCAAAGAAATCTGAGTTTAGTCTTATTGGCTCCCCTTTGTAGGTAACTTTGTTTTTCCCATGCTGCTTTCAGGATTCTTTCTTTGTCTTTCATTTCAGTGAGTTTGATGATGATATGTCTTGGTGATTTTCTTTTGAGATCTGTCCTGTTTAGGGTTAGTTAGACTTCTTGAATGGATATATTATCATCTTTCATCATACCAGGGCACTTCTCTTCCAACATATATTCTACAATTTTCTCTGGTTTTATTTTTCTCTTCCTGTTTTGGAATTCTGATTACATGTAGCTTATTCCTTCTGATGGTATCCAACATGAACCTTAGGCTCTCTTTATTTATTTATTGTGATGGATCCCTTTCTAAAGAAGTATTGACATATTTGTTTTCAATCTCACTAATTCTGCCTTCCATTGATTCAATTCTACTCCTTTGTGCATTCAATGTGTTATCTATTTCTGAAAATTTAGTATTAATCTTCTGGATTTCTGTCTGTAGATTTTGTATCATTTCTAATTTTTCATTTATTTTGTCATCCTGTTCTTGTATAATCTTTTCATATGGTTGTAGAGTTTTCTCCCATTTGTCAGTGTTTTCCTTGATCTATTTGTCAATCCTTTGAAGATACATAACATATTTCTTTCGAATTCCATATCAGGGAGTTCCAGTGCTGCTTCTTCCTCAGGGATGTGTTCTCGGTCTGTATCGTGGTCTCTTGTTTTCCTGCTTTATCTTGGTTCTTTGTGTGGATTGTGATGCTCTGTTGTTTCTGAGGCATTGTGAGATTTTTGTGTTTATTTAATTGTTGATTGTTTATTGGAGTTACTTGCCCCAAATTTTCATTTTCTGCATTTTGTTTGGATGTTACCTACGTAACTCTGTACTGGGTACTGGGTACTGTGCTCCTCTATTTACTAGTTGGAAGTACTTACACATTCACCAGTTGTCCCCTTTCGTATTGTCAGCCTCATTTATATCCCTGCCATCCTTGGCAAACGGAGCCTATTCTTAGGTCCTGTTTTCATTCATGTTTTTCCACTAGTTGGGGCCTAATCCACTTCTGTATACTTCCTTTAAAAACTCATAGCTCCAGGATTGTCTTCTGTATCTCTGTCAATTATTATCTCTTTTCTTTGTTGAAGAGGGTATGTGTAGCTTGTCTGCCTATTTTATTATCTTACCGGAAGTCGCACTTTCTTCATTCTTGAAAAAAACTACATTATGAAGTGAGATATCCTGTTGTTCTTCATTACTATTATTTCTAAAACTTTTTCTTCATCCCAAACTCAGTATCAATTAATTGACATTCCTCCTTCTCCGTGCCCCTGGTAAACACGAAACAATAATTATCTTTATGTGACTTACCTATTTCAGGTATTCCACATAAATATAATCATCCAATGTTTATACTTTGTGTCTAATTTCTTTCTTTTCCATTCTTCCCTTCCTTCCACTCTCCCTCCCTCCTTCCCTTCCTTTTTTTCTGTTTATT
>NW_006921742.1:410919-419235 GCF_000298275.1 Orycteropus afer afer | reverse complement strand
TATATATATATATATATATAGTTTGTTTTTGTTTTTGTTTTATAACTTTAATTGCCTTTCCCTTGATGTAACAGCACTCTTCTTGCTTCTTCCATGGGTTCCCTGTTTCCATTCAACCTTTTTTTCCTATCCCTCTGGCCTTCTGAGTTTGTTTTAGGGCAAATGCTGCCCTTTGGGCTCATATCCTTAATTATTATGAGGAATACACTCCTAACAAGTGTTATTTTTCATTTTATAAGCCTGTCCTATTTGGGTTCAAAGTGATCCTCTGGGCTGGGTTCAATTCCAGATTTGAAAGTTGTGTAAGAGCCACAGTCTCAGGGGTTCTGTTAGTCTTTATCAGACCAGGAAGTCTAGTCACTTTTATGACTTTAAGTTTTGTTTTACATTTTTCTCCTATTCTGTCCAGAACCATATGGGGCCTCAATCAAAGTGGTTGGTAGTAGTAGCTAGGCATCATCTACTTTTAGCAGTCTCATTGCAGTGGAAGTTGTGGATCACATGGTCCATTAGTCCATTAGGTTACTTATTTCCTTAAGTCTTTGATTTTCTTTACTCATCTTTCTTCTGGTCAAGGAGAGAAAAATATTTGCATCTCAGATGGCTGCTCACTAGCTTTTAAGACTCCAGTCACTACTCACTACAGCAGGATGTAGAACATTGTTCCTGTGAACTGTGTTATGCCATTTAACTTATCCATCCCTTGAGACAGTGATCCTAAGTCCCCAAGCTCAGTGACTCATTCCCACAAGATTTCTCATCATGGCTAAAAAGTTTTCATAACTTTGCCCCCATTTGCTCTACTGCAAACATGGATGTATTTACAACACATATACATATGTATGTAGAAATATCCTTTGCCAAATCTATCCATGCTTATGGCTGTAGTCTTATTCACTTAACCATACATGTTAAGCTTACACATCTGCCTGTGACTCTACTTGTAGATTATTGTTCATTATTACCGACATTGCAGTATTGTGTATGTAATAGTACTTACCTTTGTTCCCTGTAACTCTTATGCATCTCTCTGTCTTCCTTTGTCTTAGTGATACTGTGCTAATCTCTCCCTTATTTAAATTTATTAAACTGTATTTCCCTTCACCCAAATAAATACATATCTATTATCTAGTTAGTGATCTTCTCTCTAAATAAATGTCCTTTCATGGTTGACTTATTTCACTCGGCAAATGCCATACAGGTCTACGTTATGAGGTGTTCTACAGATTCTTCATTATTTTTTAACGTTGCATAGAATTACATTGTGTGTTTGTACCATAAGGACCTCTAGTGGCATAGAAAGAGCTCTGGTGGCACAATGCCTAAGGTATTCAACGGCTAACCAGAAGGCTAGTGGCTCAAACCTACCAGCCACTCCATGGAAGGAATATTGGGTAAACTACTTCCATAAAAATTTACCACCTCAGAAATGTAAAGGCTGTCACCGTGAATCAGAATTAACTCAATAGCATTGAGAATTTTTGTTTTTTCATGTGTACCGTAGTTTATTTCTTCCTTTCATCCATTGAAGGCACTTAGGTTGTTTCCATGTATTTGCTACTCTGTGTAATGGTCCAATGAACATAAGCATGGGATGAACTTTAATATATCTATTCATATTTTGACCCTTATTTCTCTAGTGTTTAAACCTGGTATTGGAGTTCACTCATACATTATTTTGAAGAATTATCTTTGTTGTAGCATATATTAGAAGTTCATTCATTCTTATGGCTGAATGAAATTTCATTGTATGTACATAGTACATTTTGTTCATCCATTCTTCTGTTGCTGGACACTTGGGTTGTTTCCACCAGTCGGTTGTCATGAATAATGTTGTAATGCATTTTGTGTATAGAGGTGTCTTATCTTTAATTACAAATGGTACAGTGATCTTATGTAATTTCTATGTACTCTTCCAGTACTAAAAGTAACTTAATAGAGATCAATTGGCTTGTTATATGTTCCAAGGGAAAATTAATCATTATAAGAAAAAGAATAAAACATGGACTTGTGACTTACAGGTTAACACCAGCATGGTAATATATAAAAACGAGAATGCTGTCTCCCAGGGGCCCAAGAGCAGAATTAACTTAGTGAGGTTGTGGAAGGAGGGAAAAACTGGATGAAGAATCCAGAGAGCACTGAGAACTGTGGAATACTTTCAAACATAAGAGAATGTCATTACACAGTCATTTTTGCTTTGCAAGAATTTGCTGCGAACAGCTTGTACTCTTAGAAGTTTATAAGCCCACCAGAGGAACACAGGAAAGAATGTAGCATTTGAAGAGGACAATTAAGACCTTTTATAGCAAGTTTAGTTAACAAGCCATACATTAGCGTTTACACACAAAAAAGCCACTCACTGAGTATTTAAAATTCACCCTGTTTACTATTATATTTAAATGTAGAAATATAATGTTACTTACATCAGTGGGCTGGCTTCTTAAACATTTTAAACTTTACACTATGCTAAAATAACACTGACCTACAAGCCCTCAATAATTTGCTTTGCCTGTTAAATTTGCTTTGCAGTCCCACAGGACATAGCCCATCTTTCCATTTGAGCATCTGTTTCATGTATCATAATTGTCGATTTGAATTTCTAACTTCCCCACTGGGCCATGAGCTCTTGAGGTCAGGGACCCTTGTAACTTCAGCAGGTAAGAATTTGAAATTGTAAAGGTTGTTCAATTACTTTTTTCTTAGTCAACAAATGAATCCATGAATAAAAGAAAACTGTTGCATTAGCTCAGAAGAGCAAAAAGCAATATAGTGAAAGGTGGAACTCTAGACTTCAGAAGTTTTTAATTCTTTACTAAGGAGCTTTTAATGACATTTGAAAATGTTCTTGTGGAAGATGTTAGACTTTGAACCATAGTCACTTCCATGCTCTCAGTGAACTAATTTATGCTGAATTTCCTTTGAAAATATGCTTAAAAGTAGAGGAGATGATATCAGACTACTAAAAATTGTTGAGAAACCCACACCCGCTATTAAATGAGTGACTTCAGCTAAAAATGTCTTGTATCCTAAAGGACGCTGCATGTAATATTGACATGCTATCTATGTACTAAAGAATCAAAAACTTAATTGCATTTTTCCTTGCAGAATAGCCTTTTTGTATTATGAATAATTTACTAAATTCTTCCATCTTGGAACTCAATTTTAGAATTGAACACATAGAAATTTTGTACTTTTACCCTTCTCCTAGGTGAAATTAAACCAAAACTGAAACCAAACCAAACAAAACAGATCAAAACCTTAGATGAGTGTAATTTCATGTATATTCTAAAATATTTAGTAATTATGAATAAGTTTGATTTCAACTTTATTGTTCATTTCCTCTTGTTACAACAACATAATTACAAGCATGATAAAATGGTACCTTTCTCCTGATAGGCCTGCAAGCCTTTTAAAGTTTTCTCAGAATTTAGGTAGATTAAGGAAAAACAGGAGAAAATACAAGGGAAAATATTAGAAAATTATATCCTTAGCTCTGTAACATTAAAGGAGGTTATTTGTTTATGGGAAAAGTTGCATCAGTGTCTAACTGATTTATACAAGTGGCTGATCTTGTGTTAAATAGGAAAACTATCCTAGAAAGGGAGCTCTGGTAGCATAGTGGCTAAGACACTTGCCTGCTAACCAGACGGCTGGCGGTTCAAACCCACCAGCCACTCCTCGGAAGGAAGGTTGGGCAATCCTACTTCCGTAGTGATACTGCCTCGGAAACCCAAGGAGGGGTCGCTATGAGTCGGGTTTGACTCGACGGCACATAACAACAACAACAACAATCCTAGAAAGCAACTGTTGCAGTTTCTTAGTGCCACTCTGACAGGAAAATACCACAAATAGGGTGGCCTTAACAAACAGGAGTTTATTCTCTTACAGTTCAGGAGGCTAGAAGTCCAAGTTCAAGGTGCCAGGCTCCAGGGGCTGAGTGGAAGCCCCTTGACCTGGGCTTCAGCTCTGTCTCTTGCTCCTGGCCCACTGAAGCTAGAGACATCTCTTCACTCAGGCAGCTACTGGCTGCTGAGGCTAACAAGTCCAAGGTTGATAAATAAAATGGCACAGTCCCAATGTTACCAAACCATGTGACAGGCCATTGATTCAAGCCCATCATAAGTCCCAAGGTCAGCAGAGCATGGCAGGCTGCTGAAAAATGACACGGCTACATGCAGAGTCCAAGCATGCCATAGGCTAGAGACCACTCCCAAAGCTACTTCTTATATACAGGAAGCAGACCACATACCCAAAGCCAGCCAAGTTGACACACAAACTTAACCACCACAGCAACATAGTACAAACCATGAAGGAGGGAATAATACTGTTTTCAATTTATAAAATATCTCAGGTGACAAAAGCAGAGTTGGTATGATCATAATAAGTAGCATCTTCTATAAATACTGAATATATTGTTTAAAGTGCTTCTGCAAGCATCTTCTTTGGTCCTTAAATCATATAACACATCAAGAAAGGCTTATCATTTTCCTATTGTAATGGAGGAAATTAAAACACCAAGAGTTGAAGCAATAAAGAGTACGTAGTTATCTAATAAATTGGTATTAAAAACTACCTATTTTACTGCCTTCTCCACTGAACTCTTCCATAATCTATATATTTAGAATGTTAATTAAGCTTTAAAATTTTCCAAACATATACACAAATATACACTCTATATTGGTAGATATAATGTTGTTGTTAAGTGCTATTGAGGTGGCTCTGACTCTTAATGACACTGTCCAACAGAACAAAACACTGTTGAGTCCTGCGCCAGCTTCACAATATTTGCTATACCTGAACCCATTGTGGCAGCCACTATGTTAGTCCATCTCGTTGAGGACCTTCTCTTTTTTGATGATACTCCACTTTACCAAGTATGATATACTTTTCCAGGGAATAGTGCCTTCTGAAAATATGACCAAAGTAGGTGAAATAAAGTTGGCCACTCTTCCTTCCAAGGAGTATTCTGGCTGCACTTCCAGGACAGATTTGTTAGTTTTTGCAGTAGTCTATGGTACTTTCAGTGTTCTTCACCAACATCACAACTCAAAAGCATCAACTCTTCTTTGGTCTTCCTTATTCATTGTCCAGCTTTCCCAGGAAAATAAGGCAATTGGGTTAGCCATACCTCAGTCTTCAAGGAGACATCTTTGCTCTTCAGCACTTTAAAGAAGTCTTTTTTTTTTCTTAATACATTTTATTGAAATACAGTTTATGTACAGTGAAATATACAAAAATAAAGTGACATAGGGCAAGTTTTTTTTTTTTTTTTTTAGCTTCCCCTCCCCCTCCCCTCTCATCTCTGGCAACCAACAAAGAAATTTACCTTCCAAATATAAACCTTTCCTTGATATTTTACAATAATGAATGAATACTGTATTTGTCCTTCTGTGATTGATATATTTCACTCAATATAGTGTCCTCCAAGTTCATCCATACTCTGCAGTATTTTGCAGATTCTACATTATTCTTTAGGGTTGCATAGTGTTCCATTGTGTGTATGTACCATAGTTTGGTTGCCCATTCTTTTGATGGGCACATAGGTTATATCCATCTTTTGGCTTTTGTAAATAAGGCTGTGATGAACATGGTTGGGCATATATTTGTTCTTGTCCTAGCTTTTACTTCTTTAAGATATGTACCTAGTAACAGGATTGCTTGGTCAAAATGGTATTTCCAATTCCAGATTTTTAAGGAATCACCATAGTGCTTGCCACAATGATTTTATCATTCGACAGTCCCACCAGCAGTGTATGAGAGTCCCAATCTCTCCACATTCTCACCAGTATTGTTATTTTCTGTCTTGTTGAATTTTGCCATTAGTGCTGGGGTAAGATGGTATCTCATTGTTGTTTTGATTTGCATCTCTCTGATGGCTAACAATCATGAGCATTTCTTCATGTATTTGCCGGCAACCTGAATATTTTCTTTGGTGAAATGCCTATTCATGTCTTCTTCCCATTTTTTTATTGGATTGTTAATTTTTTGTTGTTGAGGTGTTGGATTTTTCTATAAATTTTGGAGATAAGTCCCTTGTCAGATCTGTCATTGCCGATATTTTTTCCCTATCTGTATGTTCTCTTTTGACTCTTTTGGAGAAGTCTTTGGAAGCATATAAAAATTTAATTTTTAGAAAGTCCCAGTCATCTATTTTCTGTTCTGCTTTGTGTGCATTTTGGGTTATGCTTGACAGTTTATGGCATAAATTAAAAAAAAAAAAAAAATCACTGCTGAGTTGATTAGAATCATAGCAACTCCTTCCTGGGTTTCTAAGGTAATGTTCAATATTCAGTCTTCCTCTCCATGAACATGGTATGTTCTTCCATTGATGTAGATCTCTTATGGTTTCTTGGAGTAGTGATTTGTAGTTTTCTTTGCACAGGTCTTTTATATCCCTAGTGAGATTTATTCCCAAGTATTTTATTTTATTGGTAGCTAAGAAATATTTTGCAGAAGATTTGCCGAGTGCAGTACATTGCCTGATTCCTCAACTGCTGCTTTCATTGATTTTGATCGTGGATGCAAGTAATATGAAATCTTTGACAACTTCATTGTGATGGTGCTTATTGGTCCAGTTGTGAGGAATTTCATTTTATTTATGTTGAGTGTAGTCCATACTGCAGACTGTAGTCTTTATTATTATTATTTATTTATTTTATTGTGATTTGGGTGAAGATTACAGAGCAACTTCACTTTCCATACAACAGCTCACATACACTTTGTTTCATGACATTGACCACAGTTTACCACAATGCAACAGCTTCCCTCCCACTTCCTCCACATAGTTACCTCTTCCGAGTGTCCATTGCTCCATGCACTCCTTCCCCTAAGCTGTCTCCCTGTGCATAAGCAGCCCTTCTTTCCCCCATGATTGTTCTCTCCAAGGAGTGCATCTACCTCAGGTAAGTGTTCAGCTCATATGCCTGTCTTTTGTTTGGTTGGAAACCACAGGTGTGGGTTCAATTCCAGACCTGAAGGGCAGTTAGGGGCCATAGTCTCAGTGGTTCCACCAGGCTCTATTGGATCAGCAAACCCCCCCCTTTTTTTTTTTTCTCCAAATGATTTTGAGTTTTATTCCACATTGTTCTCCCTCTCTATCAAGGATCTCCTATATAGATCCCCTTCCAAGTGGATGACATTGGTAGCCGGGCACCATCTAGTTCTTCTGGTCTCATAGTCATATAGGCTTCAGAAAGGATGGTGTACCAGTCGCTAGGACTAATTGTTTCCATGAATTTTGGTTTTCTTCATTCTTCTTTGCTCTGGTCATGGAGAGACCCATCATTGCATCTAGATGGCAGCTTGCTAGCTTTTAAGATCTCAGTCACTAATTGCCAAAGTAGGAGGTGGAACAGTGTTTTGTATATTATGTTATGCCAATTGAGCTGGATGTCCCCTGGGACTATGGTCCCAAGCCTGCAGGTTCAACTACTCAGTCCCTCTGGGTAGCTGGCTTGGACCAAGCAGTGACCACAACCTTCCCCCATGTTAGCTCTACTATACACCTGGGAATTCTGATCATTCACATAAACTTATAGGACCATTGTCTGCCAATCCTACACATGTTCTTGGATACTTTCCCCATTTCATAGACATACCTAATAGTTCAGCCTGCCCACCCATCTATCCACCCATATATCCATGTTTGCCTTCACTGACAACACAGTATTGTAGTGCAAAAGGGTTCATATTGTTGTCTGTACCTCCCATGTACCTCTCTATGTCTTTCTCTTCCTCAATGTCGCCATGTTGGTCACTCACATTTGGTACATTGCCCTTCTCTTCACCGAAATCAATACTTATCTCTATCTATCTAACAGCATTTCCTCTCCTCTCCTCCCACCCCTGGTAACCAACAAAGAAAATTTCCTTCTATAGATAAACTTTTCTTTAACTTTTACAATAACAGACTAATACAATATTTGTCCTTTTGTGATTGACTTATTTCACTCAGCATAATGTCCTCCAAGGTCATACACATTATGTGGTGTTTTGCAGATTCTGCATTATTCTTTAGCATTGCATAGTATTCCATTGTGTGTATGTACCATAGTGTGGTTATCCATTCTGCAGTTGATGAATACCTAGCTTGTTTCCATCTTTTGGCTATTGTAAATAGTGCTGCGATGAACATGGCTGTGCATACATATCTGTTCTTGTCATGGCTCTCACTTCTTTAGGATATATACTTAGTAATGGAAAGGCTGGGTCAAATGGTATTTCTAATTCCAACTTTTGAAGGAATTTCCATACTGCTTTCCACAATGGTTGTACCATTTTACAGTCCCACCAGCAGTGTATGAGAGTCTCAAT
>NW_006921742.1:394291-396058 GCF_000298275.1 Orycteropus afer afer | reverse complement strand
CAAGGCTCAGGGGTCCAGGATTATCTTCTGTGTCTGTGTTAATTGGTTTCCCTTTTCTTTGTTGAAGAGGGTCTGTGCAGTCTTTCTGCCTAGTCCACCATCTTACCGGAACTCCCAGACTGTAGCCTTTACTCTTCATTGGTATGTGTTTCAAGTCATCTTCACCTTTAGAAAGCAAGGTTGTGTTCTCTGCATATTACAGGTTGCTAACAAATCTTCTTTCAATCTTGATGTCCTATTCTTCTTCATGTAGTCCAGCTTCTTGGATTATTTGCTCAGCATAGAGATTGAACAAATATAGTGAAGGGATAAAACCCTGATACACACTATTTCTGATTTTAAACCATGTTGTAGCTCCTTATTTTGTTTGAATGACTTCCTTTTGGGCTATCCTAATGAGCACAATTAAATGTTCTGGAATTTCTTTTCTTGACTATGTTATCCATAATTTGTTATGATCTACACAGCTGATTGTTTTTGCTTAGTCAATAAAAAACAAGTAAACTACTTTCTGATATTCTTTACTTTCATTTAAGATCCATCTAACATAAGCAGTGATATCCCTTGTTTCATGGCCTGCTCTGAATCTAGCTTGCATTTCTGGAAGTACCTTGTCAATATACCGCTGTAACTGTTTTTGAAATATCTTCAGCAACATTTTACTTGCATGTGATATTATGATATTGTTTGATAATTTCCACATTCTGTAGGATCACCTGTCTTTGGAATGAATATGTATCTCTTCCAGTTAGTTGATCAAGTGGCTGTCTTACAAATCTCTTGCCATAGACAAGTGAGTGCCTCCAGTGTGGCATATGTTTGTTGAAACATCTCAATAGGTAGTGTGTCAATTCCTGGAGCATTGTTCTTTGCCAATTCCTTCAATGCAGTTTCAACTTTTTCCTTCAATACCATTGCTTCTTGATCATATGCCACTGCCTGAAACAGATGAACATCAACCAATTCTTTTTGGTATGTGACTCTGTTCTGTTATTCCTTCCATCTTCTTTTGATGTTTCCTGCATCATTCAATATTTTCCCATAGAATCTTTTAATATTGCAACTCAAAGTTTGATTTTTTTTTCTTAGTTCTTTCAGCTTGAAAATGCTGAGCATGTTCTTCCTTTTTAGTTTTCTAGCTCCAGGTCTTTGCACATTTCACTTGCTTAAGAAGTAATAAATTCTGATAACAATTTTTTAAAAATTATTTTATACTAAGGCCTAAAACTAGGATTTAAATGGATAACTTACATAGGATATGAAATAAGTATAAAAATACTAAATATGCTAAGACTGTTACATAAACAATAATTAAAATCTATTCAAGCTATCAGGTGAACTTTTGGCTGTTAAAAGTAATGACCAAATAATCTTGCACTTAAAAATTGTGATTTACTTGTATACTAATATCAAGTCTAGAATTTGGCTTAAAAGGACTAAAAAGTATTATCAAATATTTTAATAATTACATTACTGATTTGGTTCTGGGAAAATATATAGTCTTTAAACATTTATGAAAAAAATGAAAACAAACATAATTTTATGGCAAAAATCCATGGACTAATTGAGTCATATTCATTTATGGATAACATTAAGAAGAATGGGAATTCCCGAGCACTTGATTGTACTCATGAGGAATCTGTACCTTGACCAGGAGGCTGTCATTCAAACAGAACAAGGGGACACTACACAGTTTAAAATTAAGAAGGGAGTGCGTCAGGGTTGTATCCTTTCTCCACACTTATACAATCTATATGCTGAGCAAAT
>NW_006921742.1:374645-393726 GCF_000298275.1 Orycteropus afer afer | reverse complement strand
AGTACCGTGGACTGCTAAAAGAACTAACAGATCTGTCCTGGAGGAAGTGCAGCCAGAATGCTCCTTGGAAGCAAGAATGGCCAGACTTCACCTCATCTATTTTGGTCGTGTTGTAAGAAGGGACCATTCCCTGGAGAGGGATGTCATGCTTGGTAGGGTGGAGGGTCGACAAAAGAGGGGGAGGCCATCAATGAGATGGATTGACATGGTGGCTGCGATGATGGGCTCAAGTATAGCAGGGATTGTGCGGCTGGTGCGTGATCGGGCAGTGTTTCGTTCTTCTGTGCATGGGGTCGCTATGAGTCGGAAATGACTCAACAGCACTTAACAACAACAACAACATTCATTTCAAATAGAAGATACTCATTTTCTCTTAATTGTTTAGAAGAGACTTTTTTTCAAGGCACAATAGTTTTTCGTTTTATAATATGTTATTCTCCATTTGAATTCAGTGGAACTAGGTGGAAGTCAATACAGGATTTAAGAACATTTATTTTAAAGAAATTGCAAGGTATTTATCTGCTCTACCAATTGATTGTAAGTATCTATATATGTTTATTTCCTAGGGTGATATTCAAGGGATTACATGATTGATATTTCTACAAAAAATAAAAATTATTTTGAATTAGAAAATAATTTAAATATTGGAGCTCGGGTGTCATAGTACCTAAGGCATTTGACTGCTAACCAGAAGGTTGGTGGTTCAAACCCACCAGCCACTCCTTGGAAGGGAGATTGGGCAATCTACTTCCATAGTGATATCACCTCAGAAACTGAAGGAAGTGTTTCTATGAGTCAGATTGACAGCAGTGAGTTAATATTTTTTGTGGAACTACAGTTATTATTTAGGGGCTCTGGTAGTACAGTGCCTAAGGCATTTGACTGCTAACAAGAAGGAGTGCTAACACTCCTTGGAAGGAAGATGGGGAATCTACTTCCATAGTGATACTGTCTCAGCAACCCAAGGACGGGTCACCATGAGTTGAGTCTGACTCAACAGCACATAACAACAACAACAACAACAACGTTATTATTTATGCTAAGAAATTTGGAAGAAAACTACCTAGTCAATCTACTGGAAGAGAAAGATAATTGTTCCCATTCCAAAGAAATGAGATCCAACCGAATGTGGAAATTATCCATCAATATCATATACAAGTAAATTTTGCTGTAGATAACTGAAAAATGATTTCAGTAGTATAGTAACAGGGAACTTTCAGAAATCATGCTGGATTCAGGAGAAGATGTGGAACCAAAGATTGCATTACAGATGTCAGATGTGTAAGATGAACCTTGGCTGAAAGCAAAGAATACTAGAAAGATGTTTATCTAACTACATTTAGATAAACATAGTTAGAAAGATGTTTTATTAACTATGCAAAGGCATTGGACTGTGTCAATCATTACAAATTACTGATAGCATTGTGAAGAATGGGAATTTTGGAACACTTAACTGTGCTCCTGAGGAACCTGTAAATAGACCAAGAGGAAGTTGTTCTAACAGAATAAGGACATACTAAAGGGTTTAAAATCAGAAAACATGTGTGTCAGGGTTATATCCCTTTGCTAAATGTATTCAATCTGTTTGCCAAGCAAATAATCTGAGAATCTGGACTATATGAAGAACATGGCATCAGGATTGGAAGAAGACTCATTAACAACCTGCAATATGCAGATGACACACCCTTGCTTGATGAAAGTGAAGATGACTTGAAGCACTTACTGATGAAGATTAAAGACTACAGTCTGCAGTATGAATAACACCATAACATGAAGAAAACAAAAATCCTCACAAATGGACCAATGCACTTGGAAAATTTCAGAGCAAAAGAGCTCTTTAAAGTGTTAAGGAGCAAAGATGTCACTTTGAAGACTAAGATGTGCATATCCCAAGACATGGCATTTCACTGGCCCCATATGCATGTGAAAACTGAGCAATGAACAAGGAAGACAAGAAGAACTGACACCTTTGCATTATGGTGTTGTCAAAAAATACCAAAAATATCATGGACTGCCAGAAAAACACACAGATCTGTCTTGGAAGAAATGCAGCCAGAAAGCTCCTTACAAACGAGAATGATCAGATTTTATCTCACTTATTTTGGTCATGTTGTCAGAAAGGACCCTCCCCTGGAGAAGGATATCATGCCTGATAAGCATATGGCCAGAGAACAGGAGAAGACCCTCAACAAGATGGATTGACAGTGGCTGCAATGAGGGGCTCAGCACAGCAAGGATTGTGATGATGGCTCAGGACCCGCAGTGTTTCGGTCTGTGGCTTGTAGGGTCGCTTACAGTCGGAGCTGGCTCACCAGCACCCAATAACAACAACAGTTATTGTTGGTGATTTTTTGTGTTTTGTTTTTTCAATGGCACTTATTTATGAAAAAGGGAAGAAGAAAGACACAAAACATCTCCATATTAACATTATACTTCAGATTCAGTTCATCTTTTAAGTACCTGTCTTGGTTATCTAGCTATAATAGAATTACCACAAGTTGTTGGCTTAAATGAATAGAAATTAATTTTCTCACAGTTTAGAAGGGTAGAAGTTTGAATTCAGGTCAACATCTCTAGGAAATGTTCCCTTTTTTATTTTTTCTGATGACTCTAGGAGACCATTGTGTCTTAGCAGCTTCTGTTCTTTGGTTCTTCAACAATCTTCATGTACCAGGGCCTCTATTGTCCCCAATGTGTGCTTACCTGTCTCTGTGAAAATCTGCTATTTTTATAGTTCAGGCACTATTGGTTTAAGACACACCCCACAATAATATTGCCTTGTTAACACAACAAAGAAAGCCCTATTCCCAAATAAAATTAGATCCATCGGTTTTAGAACATGCATTTTGCAGGGACACAATTCAATCCATAACAATGTCAATAGCAATTGATTCTATTCATTTATTCATGTCCAGTGTTTAAATATCAAATAGTACTTATATAAAATTATAAATAGGAATATAAACACATAAAGGGATAAATAATTATTCAAAATGAAACCATCTAGAAATAAACTGCTTAAATATTTTATAAATACCATTTAAATTGAAACTACCTACAAAGAATCTGTTTCAATATTTTATGAATGGCATACAAAATTTGCTATATATCCATACACAGATCTTGTAATAATGATAATTATACTATGATCCTATTTAATACATAAAGTAATTTTACTTGAATTAACAAAAATAATCTGAAATAGGATTAGAAATTCATGCTAATGTTTTCCATCTCAAGGGATGTAATTTCTAAAACTATTTTGATATAACACAAAAAGATTGACTCAGTCTCTTAATGGCTTTCATAATAAGGTTTTAACTACTTTGACAAAATTTATTGAATATTCTGTAGAAGTAATACGGTTGCCACTGTTATTTCCTCTTCCTCCTAAATTTATCTTCTAATTTTCCCACTCAGATTATTAATAACTTGTTGAGGTTTATAATATTGATTGTGTGTTCTCCAACAATAATTCTGGAGTGGTTTAATAATTTCAATATTCAGTATTCACTATAGGTCATTTTGTCATTGCTACTTGGGTATTACATCTTAATTTTAATTAAAATTGCATTTTTTAGTAGTAGTCCTACATAGAATAAACATTAGTATAGAACAAAAGTTAATTTGAGACAAAAAAAAAAAAATTTACCAAATGATGTATCTGTATTATACTTTCAATGCCTTTAGTTTTAAATACGATAAATCAACTCTGACTGACAAGTCAGAATGGAATTGATTGGACAATGTTGGGAGGCTCTTAAAATCAATTGAAAGATTTACCTACTAAGTTTGGAAAATGGTCAGGGCCCAAGAGAAGCTGCGTAGCTGGAATCACAACTGTGGCCACACCCAGCACAAGCTGGATAGGGACTGCTGTTACCTGTCACTGCTGTCCCTGGGCATTGGCCACGGGTACACCGCTCTAACTATGGCAGTAGATGTTGGACCTTGCTGTCATTCTCCTGTAGTCCCTGCCAGAGTCACTGCCACCAGGATCCACGCTGCATTATGGACTTCAGTATCAAAACACAAATGGCTAAGCTCAAGTCACATGCCTGTACCTTGTGGCTAAGAAGCAGAGAGGGGTGAATCTGTCCTTTCCAGCATCAAGGATGAGAGGCACATACATTCAAATGTAGGGATTGTCCAAACAAAATACAACCCACTCATGGTGGAGTCAATTCCAATTCACAGAGACTGCATGTCTCCTAGAGTAGAACGGTGTTCAACAGGGCTTCCAATGGCCAATTTTTTGGAAGTGGATCTCCAGGGCCTAACTCTGAGATTCCTCTGACTGGACTCAAACCTCCCGCTTTTTAGTTAGAAGCTCAGGGTGTTTGCAGCACCCAGGGATTCTCAAACACACAAAAACCAAGCCACTTGGATCCCGGCACATGGTGTGTGTTAAAGGCTGTGACCTTCCTTTTTTTTTTTTTTTTTTGTAATTGTGATTTGGAAAGTTTACAGAGAAAACTGGTTTTCCATCAGACAGTTCATATGTATTTGATATCATATGCATTTTCTTTCATGCCATTGATTGCAATTCCTACAATGTAACAGCACTCTGCCCACCTCCTCCATGTGTTTACCATTTCCCTTTGTCCTGTCCTATTCAATCCTGTCTTCTGAGCTTCATCACTGGGCAAATGCTTCCCTTTATCATTTTTCTTTGAGGTTACACCATGATTTATAATTTTATCCCCAAGTTTAGAACAGTCCATTCTATCTTGCAATTCTCTTAACTTCCTCAACTTTTAGAAGTTCCCTAACTACACAGTCTTCTCCATCATTTTGTTTGTAGTTGTTCTCACTTGCCAATTGATGTCTCTGGTTCGCTGTTTACAATCTTAAAAATTAAATAATCTGTTTCTCAATGATAGAGGAATTCCTAACAACTTTTCCTCAGAGGTGAGTGAAGTGTGTGAACAAATGAATTTACGCACTGGGTAAGAAGAAAAGATAAACTCTCAAATTAACATAAATTTCATGAGACATTGCAGAGTCAAAGACCAGTATATGCTCATTATTCAAAGTGTATCACATGATTTAAAAGATTGAATAGAAAATATCAGAATGTTATAACTTACTCTTCCTCAAACCTGATGTAATTATTTCCTGTCAGTGTTCTAGGTTCACCAATAACAGAAAGGAAAAAAAAAAAAAAAAAAAGCCTGAGTTACAGATTTTATCAAATTGTTTTACTGAGAATGCAAAATTTATCAGAATGTAATAATATTGCATTTATGATACTCTAGCTTTTCTGTTTAGAAATTAAATATTACTCAAGTATGATATTTAGTCTGTTATATATGCTACTTTAAATAGTAAATATATATTACATACCTAATAAACAATACAATCAAAAATAGCTATAGAATTGCATTTCTGGGGACCTCAAGCTCATTTGGCCCAACATAGTACACAAAAACACTGTTCTACATCCCACTTTGGTGCCTAGCAACTAGGATCTTACAGCTTAAAGCCATCTGAGATGCAGCTCTTGGTCTATCTTCATCCAGAGAAAAGAAGAGTGAAGAAAATCAAAGATGGATGGAAACAGTTAGTCTAAAGGACCAATGAACCATGGGACCCTCAGTTCACATGACCCTGAGAACAGAAGGACTAGATGGTGCCTGGCTACCAATAATTACCCAGAAAGGGATAAAAATCACAGATCCTGGATAAAGTGGTAAAAAAAAAAAATGCAGAACACAATTCAAAAACATAAAAAAGACCAGGATTATTTGTTGGACAGAGACTGTGGAAACCCATGACACCATGACCTGAATCACTTTTTAGGCCTGGAATCAGAATCACTCCCATGGCTCAACTCTCAGCCAAACAATAGACAGGCTTATGAGCTGAGCAAGTGCACCAGGGAGATGTACTCTTTAGAATAGAAGGGAAGCATTTGCACAGGGAGGAAAGTAGATGGGCAGGAACACATAGGTAAGAAGGACTCAGACAAGGGATAACCACAGACAGGAGGAGAGAGGAGAGCTGTTACATTGTAGGGGTTGTAATCAGTGTCATATAATAAAATGTGTATGAACTGTAGAATAGAAAACAAATCTGCTTTGTATAATTGCACCCAAATCACAATATATTTTAAGAAAATAAAATTGCTATAGAATATTATAGATATATTTTTCAAGCATATTGCTTAAGAAAATTATCATATGATTGATAGGTTTCAGCTGACCTTGTAGACTAAACCAGAAAGAAAAAGGACATGGTAGTCTATTTCTGAATAAATTGGCCACTGAAAACCTTATCAACAGGAGTGGAAAGTTGTCTGATCTAATGCCAGAAGATGAACCCAATTGACTGGAAGACATTCAAATACAACTACAGAAAATCTTCTTCCTCAAAGTAGAGTTGAACTCACTGATGTGGATGGAGTAGCTTTTGGGATGTTCATTTTCTGATGTGACATAACTGACAATGAGAAGAAACAGCTACAAACATCCATTAATAATCAGAACATGGAATGTACAAAGTATAAATCTTGGAAATTTGGAAGTTGTCAAAAATGAAATGGGATGCGTAAACATCAATAACTTAGGAATTAGTGAGTTGAATGGAGGTCTGGTGGTGTAGTGCCTAAGGCATTTGACTGCTAACCAGAAGGCTGGAATTTCAAACCCACCAGGCATTCCTTGGAAGGAAGACTGAGCAATTTATTTCTGTAGAGATACTGCCTTGGAAACCTAAGGAGGGGTTGCTATGAGTCAGAGTAAACACAGTGGCTTAGAGTTTGGCTTTTGTTTTTTGTTTTTAATTGGACAATAATATGGTCTATAGCAAGGATTGTGAGGATGGTGCACAAACTGTCAGTGTTTCATTCCATTGTACATAGGGTCATTACAGGTCAGAGTCAACTCAATGGCACCTAACAACAAGATGGTCTTCTCTGCTGGGTGTCTCAGTTATCTAGTGCAGCTATAACAGAAATAATATGTGTGGACAGATTTAACAAATATAAAATTATTCTCTCACAGTTTAGGAAGCTAGAAGTCCAAGTTCAGAGTACCAGCTCTAGGGGAAGGCTTTCTCTCTCTGTGTCACTTGGTCCTAGGAGGATACTAGCAGACGGACCTTGGGCCAAAAAGATGCTCTCCACTCCTAGCTCTTCTTTCTTGGTGGCAATAGCCCCTCCTTCTTACCCCTACTCACTTTTCTCTCTTTTTATCTCTTGTAAGATAAAACATGTTGCAGGCCACACCACAGGGGAACTCTCCTTACATTGGGTCAGAGCTGCAGTAGGACTAAAGATATTGCATCCCACCCTAAGGTATTTACATGTGATTGGCTTATTACACATGATCACATAAAAGGGAATCATTACATAATTACCAAACTAATGCTCTGGTAGCATAGTGGCTAAAGCACTTGACTGCTAACCAGAAGGCTGGCAGTTCAAACCCACCAGCCACTCCTCGGAAGGAAGGTTGGGCAATCCTACTTCCGTAGTGATACTGCCTTGGAAACCCAAGGAGGGGTCGCTATGAGTCAGGGTCGACTCGATGGCACATAACAACAACAACAACAACAATGAGACCTATGACCCAGCCCAGCTGATGCATATTTTTTGGGAACACAATTCAATCCACGACATTGCAGCTTGAGCCTCAAAAAATCCATGTCCTTGACACATTCAAAACATTCTCATCCTATCATATCATCCCAAATGTCTTAAATCAACTCCAAATCCCAAATTCATCCTGGGGCAACTGTTCTCTTCATATATGAATCTATAACACGTGTTATCCGCTTTGAAAGTGCAATAGTGGAACAGGCACAAGGTAGACATTTCCATTACAAATGGGAGAAAGTGGAGAGAAAGAAGAGAAAATGTCATCAGGTAAGTTAAAAAAAAATAAGGAATACAAAATAAAAAAGCAGAATTGACACTAGCTCTCCAGGCTTAAAAATATACCTCTGTTCTCAGACCATGTAGGCAATGGCCTTGACTTCCAGACTGTGGGAGGCATGCCTACCATGGTCTCCAAATTCTGGGTGGAGGTCCCTCAACCCTGACCTTCAACTATGACTCCAAGGCCACTGGAATGGCAATTCTGCCCCTTCAGCTTTGGGGGAGCCCATTCCCCTCGTCTGTGTGAGTGACAAACTCACCCCCATGGCCCTGGACGTCCCTGTTCTTCTGCCCCTTGGGCATAGCAGTCCCATCCTTTCAGCTTTGGGCAGCAAATCTGCCCCTTCCACACACACTGGCACTTGTGAACTATAGCTGCACACTCCAAAACCAAGTTAGTGAAGATGTGGCTTGTTGAAACCCCAGAGGTTGTGGCTCTATGATTTGACACTGAAGCAGCTCTGCTTTACATTTGTTTCTTCAGCTTCTACATCTTGTTTCCTTGGTCTCTTGAAGAGGCCAGACTGCCTTTCGGCCTGCTCCAGCAAATGTTACAAAGTTTTTAGCTCTACCAATTAGTTCTCTACCAATAATTGCTTGGACCAATTAGTGAACCCTAGTCTGCTAGGGAACCTCTGTTGGAAGACACTCAGGTCTCTCACTCTGTTGGTTGGAAAGCCTAACTTCATTGAAAAGTTCCTGAAGGCATCCCACTTTGACAGAAAGCCTCCTACTCAAAGACAATCAGGTCTCTCACTCCAAGGATTGGCTCTCTGTCCGTCTTGTACAGTCTCCTTGTTCTGCAGCTGCCATTTCTATGCCACTGCTTCTCACTCACTGTCTATGCCATCTCTGGTTTTACAAAATCTCCTCACTTCCTTCTGAGTTCTCACAACAATTGCCGTTTACATCCATAAATCCACTAACAGTCTCTTCAAGTCTAGCTAGGCTTTTACTTTTAGGCAACTTAAAACTCTTCCAGCCTTCACACATTATGCAATTCCAATACCATCTTCATATTTTAGGTGTCTGTTAGAGGTGCACCCCACTGCCAGTACCAAATTCTGTCTTAGTTGTCTAGTGCTGCTGTAAGAGAAATACCACAAGTGAATGGCTTTAACAAAAAGACATTCATTCTCTCAAAGAGGGCTAGAAGTCTGAGTTTAGAGTCCCAGCTCTATGGAAAGTCTCTCTCTCTCTGTGTCACTTGGTCTTAGGAACCCTGGGGCCAAAGGATGCTCTCCCCTCCTGGCTCTACTTTCTTGGTGATAGTAGGTCAATCCCTCTCTTCTCACTTCTCTCCTCTTTTATTTCTAATAAGATAAATGGTGTTACAGGCCACACCCCAGAGAAAATCTCCTTACATAGGTCCAGGGCTGAGATGAGATTAAGGGTGTTACATCCCACCCTAATGGTCTTGCAAGTGATTGGCTTATCACATCACATCACATTATGGGGAAGCATTATGTAATTGTCAAACTATTGAGAATCATGGCCCTGCCAAGTTGATACATATTATTTGGGGACAAAAATGTATCCATGATACCAGGAGTGACAAGCTGAAGAAGAAAACAATTGCATCAACTCTCAAAAAGAACATTTCAAGATCTATCCTGAAGTACAATGCTATCAGTAATGAGATAATATTCATAAACATACATGGAAGACCAGTTATACTACTATTATTCAAATTTACACACCAACCACTAAAATCAAAGATGAAGAAATTGAGCATTTTTACCAATTTTTGCAGTCCAAACTTGATCATTCAATTAAGATGCATTAAAATTACTGGTGATTACAATGCAAAAGGTGGAAATGAAGATGGATAGGTAGTTGCAAAATATGCCTTTGCTGATAGAAGTGATGCAAGAGTTGCATAATAGAATTTTCCAAGAACAAACATTTATTCATTAGAAATATCTTTTTCAACACCACAAATGGCAAGTGTACATGTGGACCTCACCTGATAGAACACACAGGAATTGAATTAACTCCATTTGTGGATAGACACTATGGAGAAGCTCAATATAATTAGTCATAACAAGACCAGGGGCAAACTGTGGAACAGACCATCAATTGCTCATATGCAAGTTGAAGATGAAGATTATTAACACAATTCCACAAGAGCTAAACTAAGACCTTGAGTATATCTGACCTGAATTTATATAGCATGTCAAGAATAGATTTGACCAATTGAATACCAATAACTGAAGACTAGATGACTTGTAAGATGACATCAAGGTTATCAAGGTTATCATACATGAAGAAACAAAATGTCATTAAAAAGATAGGAAAGAGGGAAAAGTCCAAAACAGATGTCAGAAAAGACTCTGAAACTTGCTCTTGAACAGAGTGGGTCAAGTGAGTGAAATAAATGATTAAGTAAAAGAGCTGAACAGAAAATCTCAAAGGGCAGCTCAGGAAGACAAAGTAAGTATTAAAATGAAATGTATAAAGACCTAGAGTTAGAAAACCAAAAAGGAAGAACACACTTGTCATTTCTTAAGCTGAAAAAATTGCAGGAAAAATTCAAGCCTCCAGTTGTAACATTGGAGGATTCTAAGGGCAAACACCACCACCCATCTGTCAGTTTGTTATCCTGGGATGGGTTGAGTGTTGCTGTGAGACTGGAGGTTATGCCACCACTATTTCAAATACCAGCAGGGTCACTCTTGGTGGACCTTCTAGACCAAGATAGACTAGGCAGAAGGAAGGGGCTATCCACTCCTCAAAGTATTGGCCGACTTTCAGATCGGAAGTCACTCAAAGTACAACTGGGGAGGAACTGCCTCCTCAAAGTAAAATTGACTTTAATAATTTGGATGGAGTAAAGCTTTTGGAAACTCCACTTGCTGATGTGGCACTACTCAAAATGGGAAGAAACAGCTGCAAACATCCATTAAGAAATAAAACATGGAATGTATGAAGTAGGAATCTAGGAAAATTGGAAGTTGTTAAAAATGAAACAGAACACACAAAGATCAATACCCTAAGCATTACTCACTGCCACTGAGTCAGATCCACCTAATAGTGACCCCTCCTTGGATTTCCAAGGCGGTATCAATAGAGAAGTAGATTGCCCAACCTTCCTTCCAAGGTGTGGCTGGTGGGTTTGAACCGCCAGACTTCTGGTTAGCAGTCGAATGGTTTAGGCACTAGGCTAGTGAGTGAAAATGGACTGATTTTGGCCACTTTGAATCAAACAATCATATAATCTATTATGTCAGGAACGACAAATTAAAGAGGAATTGTGTGGCATTCATCATCCCAAAGAATGTTTCAAGATCCATCCTGAAGTAC
Organism: Orycteropus afer afer; assembly: GCF_000298275.1. Taxonomy (NCBI): domain Eukaryota; kingdom Metazoa; phylum Chordata; class Mammalia; order Tubulidentata; family Orycteropodidae; genus Orycteropus; species Orycteropus afer. The sequence goes on along the minus strand of NW_006921742.1, from coordinate 382,544 downwards.
AATGCTGTTAGTGATAGGATAATATCCATATGCCTATAAGGAAGACCCATTAATACCACTGTTACTGAAATTTACACAGCAACCATCAGAGCCAAAGATGAGCAAATTGAAGATTTTTACCAACTTCTGCAGTCTGAAATTGACCAAACATGCAATCAAGATGTTTTGATTATTTCTAGTGATTGGAATGCAAAAGTTGGAAACAAAGTATTACTCATAGTCGGAAAATATGGCCTTAGTGATAGAAATGATGCTGGACATTGCATGATAGAATTTTCCAACACAGCAACTTATTCATCATGAATACCTTTTTCCAACAACATGAACAGTGGCTATACACATGAACTTCACCAGATGAATTACAAAAGAATGAGAGTGACTACATCTGTGGAAAGAGGCAATGCAGAACATCAATATCTTCAGCCAAAACAAGGCTAGGAGCTGACTGTGGAAAAAAAAAAAAAAATCATTGCTCATATGCAAGTTCAAATTGAAGCTGAAGACAATTAAAACAAGTCCATGAGAGCTGAAATATGACCTTGATTATATCCTCCTGAATTTAGTGGTCATCTAAAGTATCGATTTCATACATTGCACACCACTGACCGAAAACCAGAATAATTATGGGATGACATCAAGAACATCATTCATCAAGAAAGCAAAAGGTCATTAAAAAGACAGGAAAGGAAGAAAAGACCAAATTGGATGTCAGAAGAGACTCTAAAACTTGTTATTAAATGGAGAGTAGCTAAAGCAAATGGAAGAAATGACAAGATAAAAGAGCTGAACAAAAGATTTCAAAGAGCAGCTCAAGAAGACAAAGTCAATCATTATAATGGAATGTGCAAAGAACTAGAGTTAGAAAACCAAAAGAGAAGAACACACTCAGCATTCCTCAAGCTGAAAGAAATGAAGAAAGAATTCAAGCCTTGAGTTACAATACTGAAAGATTATAAGGGCAAAATAGTGAATGATGCAGAAAACATCGAATGAAGATGGAAAGAATACACAGAGTCACTGTACCAAAAAGAATTAGTCAATCTCCATCCGTTTCAAGACATGGCATATAACCAAGTACTGATAGTGTTAAAGGAAGACATTGAAGCTGCACTGAAGGAATTAGTGAAAAACTAGGCTTCAGGAATTGATGGAATACCCACTGAGATATTTTGACAAATGGATGCTGTGCTGGAAGCATTCATTTGTCTATGCCAAGAAATTTGGAAGACAGTTACTTGGCCAACTGACTACAAGAGATCCATATTTGTAACCATTCTAAAGAAAGGTGATCCCATAGAATGTGGAAATTATCAAACAATATCATTAATATCACACACAAGTAAAATTATGTTGAAGATAATTTAAAAATAGTATCGAGAACTTCCAGGAATGCAAGCTGGATTCAGCTAGAATGAGGGATATCATTGCTGATGTCAGATGGATATTGACTGAAAGCAAAGAATACCAGAAAGATACTTATTTGTTGTTTTATTGACTAGCAAAAGAATTTGATTGTGTGTATCACAACAAATTATGGATAACATTGAAAAGAATAGGAGTTCCAGAGTACTTAATTGTGCTCATCAAGAACCTGTACATAGACCAGGAGGCTGTTGTTCAAATGGAACAAGGGGATACGGCATGGTTTAAAATCAGGAAGGGAGATGTCATGGTTGCATCCTTCACCATACTTATTCAATCTATATGCTGAGCAAATAAGCTGAAAAGCAGGACTATATGAAGAATAACATGGCATCAGGATTGAAGGAAGACTTATCAACAACCTGCGATATGCAGACGACACAACTTTGCTTGCTGAAAGTGAAGGTGACTTGAAGCACTTACTGATGAAGATTAAAGATTAAACTGCAGTATGGATTTCATCTCAATATAAAGAAAATGAAAATCCTCACAACTGGTCCAATATGCAGCATCACAATAAATGGAGAAAAGATGGAAGTTGTCAAAGATTTGATATTACCTGGTTCCACAATCAACACCAATGGAAGTAGCAGTCAAGAAATCAGAAGACTTACTGCACTGGGCAAATCTGATGCAAAATACCTCTTCAAAGGGCTGTAGAGCAAAGATGTCTCTTTGAAGACTAATGTATACCTAACCCTAGCCATAGTATTTTCAATTGCCTCATATGCATGTGAAATCTGCACAATGAATTAGGCAAACCAAGAAGAATCGTTGCAATTGAATTATGGTTTTAATGAAGAATATTGAATATATCATTGATTTCAGGGAGAATGAACAAGTCTGTCTTGAAAAAAGTACAGCCAGAATTCTCCCCAAAAGCTAGAATGGCGAGACTTTGTCTCTCATACTTTGGGCATTTTATCAGGAGGGACCAGTTCCTTGAGAAGGATGTCATGCTTTGTAAAGTAGATGGTAAGTAAGCATAGAAGAGGAAGATCCTCAGCGAGATGGCACATTGTTCTCAAGCATAGCAACAACCGTGAACACATGACTGTGCAGTGTTCGTTCTGTTGTATATAGGGTGGCTTTGAGTCAGAACTGAGTGGGCACTAACAACAACATACTTAGACTTACGAAAATCTGAATTTTCTTCAATATACTAGAAATTTTTTTAGTTCTCCTATACCTTATGGTCATTGTAGTTTACAATGAAATTTCAAGAATCAATAGTTACATTTGTTAAAAAAAGTTAGACAAATCAGCTTTATTTGAAGAATAATTCTTAGATGCCATGGTTGGAAGATGGAGGGTGGGAGCTGCATTGTAGGATGTGAATTTTATCATTTTATAGAGCATCAGAAGGCATATCAAGGGTAAAAGGACCCTTCCCACCAATCAATAATATAAATTAGAATTTCTATAAATGTCCTTTCCTTACTGAATATCTCACCTATCTATATTTTAGATTAGATAATGAATACTTTTAGATTTAATTTCTCAACAAAAACTGATATTAAATTTTAAAAATTTTTAGTTTGTTTACATGTTTCATAAGCTTTAGGTTCAGACCTTATAGTTTCAATTTAATAATTGTAAAATGAAAAAAAAAGTAAGAACCCAAGAGAGTTTGGAAGTGTGTGCTCTTGCTGAATCTAATAAATATTATAAAAAGCATTCTTTAGATATTATTATATACAAAGTATCTACTTCTATAATTTTTCCTCATGAATGTCAACAAATACAAAGAAACAAGGATATCTGGCCAAATAGTCTAGATAGCCATTACATTCCATTTTCAAAATAGAAACTTAAGCTCAGAGTCAAACTCATATTTAATGTCTTTAGATAACTAATTTGTTTATGGTGAAATTGATGAAAGGAAATTCAATTTTTGAATAAGAGAGATGTGAATTAATACAGTTTGTTTTCATGCAACAGATGGATAATATTTGGAACTAGGAAACAAGTCTGATTCTTTATATGGTAAAAGATAATTCAGATAACAATTCATCAGACAAGCAGCAATAAATACAAAGAAACAAACGCAGTCTAACAGCTGATGAAATGTAGCGTAAGAACTGACCCTGGGAAAATCATTATCATAACTTTCTTGAACTCAGAGGGTCCTGTTGACACAGCACTATATATATAGCCCTGAAACATTTCTTAAGTATTCCAGGATGCCTGGCATTGAAGGAAGGAGCCCAAATAGAAACACTGTGTCCTCAGAAAATTGGATTAAGAATGGGGTAGTTTTTATTCTTTCTCTAATGAAATTATTTTTTATTTAATACTAATTTACAGAGCTATTTATAATGAAATAAATAAATTCATGATTATTATAGAAAATGATCTTAAGGAAAATGTCTAGTAAATTTCATGTTTTTTTCTGCTTAAAGCAACAAGGCATTAAATTGATGTAGTATTTAGATGCTAGCAAGAATTAAGTATGTATGCATAAATCTTATTTCTTTTCCATACTGGAAAATGTGGTTAAGAAATGTTGACAATTTTATCAACCCAGCAATCACAGAAAACATACATGTTATAGTTTTGATAGTTATCAAAAAATTGAGGGATATAATGGTTGATTAGAAGTGAAGTGTGTGTGTGTGTTCATGTATTTATTGGCATAATGGGATGCTATTTTTCATCATCCCTTCAGACACTTTCTATATTTCAAAATGATTCTGATGTCAAAGTAAACCCAAAAAATCCCATTGCCATCAAGTCAATGTCTTGATATCTCTCTCACACACACACACACACACACACACTATACACACACACATGAGCTCTGGTGGCATAGTGCCTAAGGCATTTAACTGCTGACCAGAAGTCTGGTGGTTTAAACCCACCAGCCACTCCTCGGAAGGAAGGTTGGGCAATCTACTTCCATAGTGCTACCTCCTCGAAAACCCAAGGAGTGGTCACAATGAGTCAGATCTGACTCACTGCATTAAGTTTTACATATATACAATATGTGTGTGTGTGTGTGTGTGTTTCTATAGATCTTCACCAGTCGATCTATCTGTTACTTGAAATACATCCTGGTGGTCTTATAAATGCTAGCTACTTCACTTGTATATTATAAGCTCTTTATAGCAGCTACTAATTGAATGCTGTTCAAAAAATACCCTAATATTTTAGTACTTGGTAGAGAGGTTTAGTATTTTATCACTTAACAGTGAACTATACTTTTTCATAGATATGTGTGGGGATAGACATAAAGCTCTGATGAACTTTGTCTAGTCAAAAGATCTTAATGGTATATATGTATATATAAGATAATTGTTTCTCAGTCTAATTTTCTAATTTTACAAGGATAAATTACCAAGATTTAAAATAGAGTGAATCATCATCACTATATAATTTTCCAATCATTAAAGCTCAAGAAGTTATTTTACCATGAAAGGGTCTCATATTATTCAAAATTCAGAATATTTAAAGCACAGGTAGTTCAGTGAGAAAATGGATTTCAGACAATATGTTCAAACCCAGCATTAGTGGTCATTACAGTCATTAGAATCTCAAACTAAGCTTATAATATGTGATTGAGTAGTGAAAAGCTCTTATCCCATTATCAATCCCATGAGACAAATGAAAAGAATTGAAAAGAAACCCTGAAGTGCTGTAAATAATGTGCGCATATGTATGGAGGAGTGAGGAACAATCTAATCTGATTTTTGTGGTGGTTTATATTAGAGGTTTGCATGGTGTATAAAGCAAGTTCAAATTTGATGGTACATGCAGATTGTGAACCTTCATAAAATCAGTGGTGCAGGCAGTAGGCACCTCAAATGTTTCAAGGGAATTGATGTACTTATCATAAAGCAGTCACAGATGATAATCTGAAACCTCTAATTACAGGCTTATTTCAGTGTGAAATTTTTCATTTTGAAAATAATGCCACAGTATATATTTAGTCTGTCCTCAAATATATTGATAAAAATATCAATAGATAGACCCTGTTATACTGATATTTTATATTAATTATCCATTCAAAACCACAATTAAACTTCTCTTTTCATAGACACCAAACATATTTCATTCACATAAGGAGTTGTAGGGAAAACATGTTTAGTTTAATGATAAACAGTCATACATTTCTTTGTTGCAGAAGTGGGCCACACAAGTCCTTCTATGTGATAAAAAATTTATGTCCTGTGGCTATTTTTTTTCTTTTTTCCTAGCACATGTTGGAACTCCTTGGCTACCATATGGGGGTCTGACACAGACTGCATTCAAACAAGCTGCACCTGCGTGCCTCTCCAGGCTGCCAGGGCATGTGCCCATTTCCCAGAGATGGAAATGGTGTGGAGTGCATGGAGCAGTGCTCCTGGGGACTCATTGCTGTAGGCGATCACCTGGGAGTGGCCAATCTGAACCCACCTTGCCAGTAAGAAATCAACATGATTTGTATAGAAGTTAACATCTCTAGGGCTTCATTTTTGCTAGGTATCTGCTGTAAATGCCTAAAATGGGGCACTTATCATGGAGAAACAGTGGGCTTGTACAGATACACAGAATGCTCTGTACAATATTGTTCAGTATAAAAACAGGCAGAAGGACAGCAAGCAATGCAGAAAGTGACAAACCATTAAGCTAATCCTATAAAGATCTGGCCTGTCAGGCGGCACATTTCCCAAATACTTAGAAAGCATAAAAGTGGCTCATTAATGGTTCATCAAAGTTCTTCCACTGCTTACATTGCTAAGATGCAAACATTGCCCTTTTTTAGTTGGAATTTTTAGCACATCAGGATGTCAGTTCCATGGCTACTGTATTTTTTTTCCTCCTGGGTAATTGAAGCATTACCATAGAAGACAATGATTGATGATATCTTTAGTGGTCTAAAAAAGCACAGGCTATTTTTGAAACTGTGCCATGTCTATATAAGGAGAGAAGAGGGAACAATCTGAATTCTACAGTATGCCTGAGTTACAATAACAAAGCCTCAAGACTTCTGTAGAGCAAGACTACTTTCCTTTCTGTCTCCCACTCTCTGTACCCTTCCCTCTTCTTCTTTGAATTTACTGACTACTGCTCCCTTAGTACAAGGGATGGTCTGGAGTGTGTCAGATGTTCAGTGTAATTAGACCATTGTGCTAGGAAGGCAAGTTTGGCTAAACACTGCATTCCCAAGAGCTGCAAAGCTATTCTTGTCTTTCACAGAGGGTTGACTGAGTTGAAAAAAAAAGAAACAGTGGTAGTGATGGTATGATTAGCATTGTTTCACATTTGATGCATCAGCTTTCTTTGTGATATTTGTAATGATTGAAAATTATTGTATTATATAAGCATGCATCTTCCTCTACCTATTATTTGTGTTTTTCTCTTCATCATCTTGTTTTAATTTCAGTATTGAAAATAACCATTGAATAAGAACCTACAACACCTTGTAGATGAAAAGGATATAAACCTCTATCTCTGTCTCTATCTCTGTAGCTACCTCCATCTCTGTTCCTGTCTCCCTGTCTCTCTATCTGTCTATTTTATCTATCTGTCTATCATCTATCTATGCATTTCTTGGAAAAACTCACTCAGTCCTGTAAGATAAGCAGACAGGGCTACAAGTAAATTTTATCTTAGAAATACAGTGTTTTCTTTTCTTCTTTTTCTTATCCTTGGGCAAATAAAGTAGGTATAAAGAAAGAGAAAAAGGAGATTTATTTTTGAGGGCTAGGCGAGTTAAAGGTGGAAATTGTGTAGGTTTATATCAATTCATCTTTTCTTCATTCACGATCATTTGAAAAGACTGAAAATTAGGTCTAGCCCCTTCAATCATTTGAACTGGCCCCAAAGATTTGACTTAAAACCTTTAACATTGAGTTGATCTCAATTCATGATGACCCCATGTTTTTCAGAGTACAGCCATGCTCCACAGGGCTTTCCATGATTGTTTTTTAGAAGCATATTACCCAGTCTTTTATCCAAGGCACCCCTTGGAGGGGTTGAACCTCAAAAGGCTCAAAAGGCTGGTTAGCACCCAAATGTATTACCCATTTGCCAAATAAAGAATAAAGCTATCAAATCCCACTGAAGCACTAGGAAGCACATTGGGGGACTTAGGTTTTCATCTTTGCTTGAGGAACTCTGGCTCTGTGAACTTGGACAAGGTAATTAAACTTTCTAATGTTGGAAGAGCAGGAGAAAGGGGTAAAACCCAGTCACTAGTGCTCAGACGGCTCCCTTGCTACCATCCCGAGAGGGACCGGGTCTCCGGGAGCAAGGAAAGCACGGGCATAGCAAAGAGTAGCAGGCCGGAAGAGCAGGAGAAAGGGGTAAAACCCAGGGAGCCAAAGAGAAGAGAAATCAGCTGAAGGGATTAGGTGAGGAGGGGAAACTCAGGGACGCCCAAAGAAGCAGGCCAGAAGAGCAGGAGAAAGGGGATTAAAAGACAGGAAGCCAGACAGAGGAACAGTCAGCCACAGGGACCCAGGTGGGGGGGATAAGAGAGGTCTCCAACAGCAG
>NW_006921742.1:373964-374545 GCF_000298275.1 Orycteropus afer afer | reverse complement strand
TGAAGATATTGAGCTTTTCCACCACCTCTTGCCACAGATGTAGTCAATCTGATTCCTGTGTGTTCCATCTGGTGAAGTCCACGTGTACAGCCTAGGCATTAGTGAGCTGAAATAGACTGGTATTGGCCATTATGAATTGGAATATCATATGGTCTACAATGGTGAGAATCATAAATTGAAGAAGAATGGCATCACATTCATTGTCAAAAAGACAATGAAATATTTCAATATTCGTCCTGAAGTAAAATGCTGATGTTGGTATTGTTAGGTGTGGTCAAGTTGTCAGCAACTCACAGCGACCCTATGTACAATAGAACAAAACACTGCCTGTTCCTGCACCATTGTTACAACTCTTTTTATGTTTGAGTCCATCATTGCAAACACTGTGTTAATCTGTCTTGTTGAGAGTCTTCTCATTTTTTGCTGATTCTCTACTTTACCAAGCACTATATCCTTCCCTACAGTGCTTGGTAAAGTAGAGCGTCAGCAAAAAAAAAGCACTATATCCTTCCCTAAGGAGCTCTGGTAGCATAGTGGCTAAAGCACTTGACTGCTAACCAGAAGGCTGGTGGTTCAAACCC
>NW_006921742.1:372685-373864 GCF_000298275.1 Orycteropus afer afer | reverse complement strand
TAAGGAAGACCAAAGAAGAGTTGATGCTTTTGAGTTGTGGTGCTGGCGGAGAATGCTGAAAGTACCATGGACTGCTAAAAGAACTAACATATCTGTCCTGGAGGAAGTGCAGCCAGAATGCTCCTTGGAAGCAAGAATGGCCAGACTTCATTCCACCTATTTTGGTCATGTTGTAAAAAGGGACCATTCCCTGGAGAAGGATGTCATGCTTGGTAGGGTGGAGGATCGATGAAGGAGGGGGAGGCCTTCAACGAGATGGATTGATATGGTGGCTGCGATGATGGGCTCAAGTATAGCAGGGATTGTGGGGCTGGCACGAGATCGGGCAGTGTTTCGTTCTGCTGTGCATGGGGTCGCTATGAGTCGTAAACGACTCAACGGCACTTAACAACAACAACAACAATGTTCATTCTTTCATTTGTAAAATGAATATAATACCTGACTTGCATGTTTATGTTGAATATTAAGGTAGAATACGTGTAACAATTATTGGGCACAATCTCTGACACATAGCAAGATCTCAAAATATTAGCATAATATTTGTATTTATTTACTGATTTTATTTGCATGAAAGTGTAAAGAAAAGCAATAAATAAATAAGGACAAATATTTTAAAATTCCAAGTAAAATTAGACCAAAATGTTTCACGTTAACATTATATGCTGGAAGAGTCTCTTAGGATGTTTATGAATCTGTATTTAAAACTTTTTTTTTAGAATTATTTAGCACATTTCTTATACCATAGCAAAGTCAATCAGACAAAAAGCAGACCCATTAATTGATAAATGTAACAGCTTTTTTTACAAACCTAATCCTGCTTCTGCTGCCTGCATTATTGATGACTCTTGCATTTCTATTGCCTTCACTTCAGGATATAATGATTTTTCTGGTTTTCCTCCAACTTCTTTCCTCACTGATTCCTCTTTTCACCCATTAAATGTTGGTGTTTTCAGAATGTTGTTTTTAATCTTCATTATCTTCTTCTACACTCTCCCCAAAGAAAATTGCACATATGCCTATGTATAAAACTTTTACCTATATTCTGTTGTTGTTGTTATGTGCCATCGAGTCGGCCCCGACTCATATCGACCCCTCCTTGGGTTTCCGAGGCAGTATCACTACGGAAGTAGATTGCCCCATCTTCCTTCCGAGGAGTGGCTGGTGGGTTTGAACCACCAG
>NW_006921742.1:367309-372585 GCF_000298275.1 Orycteropus afer afer | reverse complement strand
CGACCCCTCCTTGGGTTTCCGAGGCAGTGTCACTACGGAAGTAGATTGCCCCATCTTCCTTCCGAGGAGTGGCTGGTGGGTTTGAACCACCAGCCTTCTGGTTAGCAGTCAAGTGCCTTAGCCACTATGCTACCAGAGCTCCTATATTCTAAAAACTTCCAAATGTGTGTCTCCAGTACCCATTTTCTGCTGAATTTGGTGAAATATTTTCTTTTAGTTATATTATCATGTAATAATTTCAAAAGACAACATGTATGAGATTGTTATGAAATTATTAATCATAATAACATGACACATATCCATGAAACCACCCTCATCCTAAGCATAAAGTACCACTAAGTTGAAGCCATACTTTCCCTCAATTTCACCTTCTCTTTTCCCACTCAGAGGCAACCCATAACTGAAGATATTGAAGAATTTTAAGGGGGAAAAAAAAAGAAAACTAGAGAAAAGCAAATGTACACAAAACTTGTTCGTACTTTAAAGGTACCTATCAATTAATTGAACAATTAGTGAAGCTGAAATATGATTTTAATGGCCTCTTGGAGAAAGGTTCTAAATCCCTGTTTTGAAAAAAAGTTGAGCAATCTATTAATGAATTAATCTGATACAATAAGTTGGTTTCCCAAAATCTACTCCATAAGAGTAAAGGAAGACTCTAAGTTAATCAACTTTCACAGATATTGCTGCTTACCTTTGCATAATTTGATTTGATAGAGGGAGGACTAATGGAAGTATTACGCCCTGAGTTTTTGTTAAAATGAGATAGCTTCCCTGGGCCTCTTACAGAAACAAAAGATTATCTTCTCTGCTATAAACTTTAAAATAAATGACAACTGATCAAATAAAGGTAACTGGGATTTTATGGAAGTAAGACACCTTGAGTAAGACATAGAAGATATAACAGAAAACATAAGTAAATCAATAAAATTTCAGATATTGAATGTATAAAATGGATACTATAAAACAACTGCCATTATTATGACTAAAAAAGAAAAGATTGAAAAAATTTTTAAGAAACTCAGAAAACAGAATTCAGAAGGAAATCAATAAAAATTATCGTTTTGAAAAGTAGAACAACAATTACGAAACAAATGGGGAGATATTATCCAAGATTTAAAAAGCTAAAGATAGAGATAAAGAACTGGATAATAGGTCAGAACCAACTATCCAGAATGTAGTCTGAAGCTAGAAGAACTGACATAACAGAAATAAAGTTAAAAGAAACATAATATCCAGTGATAAATTTAATTTATTTTTAATTAGTTACAGAAATGACATAAGAGATTGCAGCACAAAAATAATTTGAAGAGTTAAGTCTGAGAATTTTTCATATTTTTGGAAGATATCTGTTTACATATTCAGGAAATCTAAAGAGTCCCAAGAAAGAAAAGTAGGACAACAAAAAAACCTAGAAATATAATTGTGAAATTCATAATAAACAAATAAAACAAAACAAAATTACAAAGATAGAGCTAAATACCTTGAAAGAATCTAGAGGGAAAAAAAATACAGATTTCATTCAAAGAACAGTTGATTTTCGATTTCAATGACAGAAACTAGAAGACAGTAAAATAGAAGTATCATTATACTAAAAATATAAATATGCCATCTAGAATTCTATACACATGAAAACATCCTAAGGAGCATATCTAAATAAGATATTTTCAGACTTAAATAAATAAATAAATACACTTTATAAAGCAGAGGAAATTTATTTTTATAACTCATCTTGCAGGATAACTATTCATTTTTCCAACATGTTGAGAAGAAAAGAACTGCTCAAAATGAAGGTAAATAAAAATCACCATTAACTATATAAAATAACAATAAAGTGTTTTAGTTACCTAGTGCCACTCTGAGGAGCTCTGGTAGCATAATGCCTAAGGCACTTGACTGCTAACCAGAAGGCTGTCAGTTCAAACCCACCAGCCACTTCTCGAAAGGAAGATTGGGCAATCTACTTCCATAGTGATATTGCCTCAGAAACCCAAGGAGGAGTCGCTAGGAGTCGGGTCCAACTCAACAGCACATAACAACCACAACAACAGTGACACTCTGATGGTAATGTACCACAAATGGGATGGCTTTAACAAACAGGAGTTTATTCTCTTACAGTTTTGGAAGTTAGAAGTCTTGAGTTCCAGGTGCCAGCCTCTAGGGGCTGGGTGAAAACCTCTCAACCTTGGGCTTCAGCTCTGCCTCTTGTTCCTGGCCCACTGAAGCTAGAGGTGTCTCTTCACTCAGGCAGCTGCTACCTGCTGATGCTGACAAACCCAAGGTCGACAGGTAAAAAACTACAGTCCCAATTTTACCAAACCACATGACAGGCCATTAATTCAAGTCCATTAAAAGTCCCAAGATCAGCAGGGCAACATGGCAGGCTGCTGAACAATGACTCAGCTACATGCAGCGTTCAAGCAAGCCATCATCTGGCGACCTTCCTCAAAGTTGCTTCTTTTATACTGGAAGCAGCCCACATCCCTAAAACAGCTACTAAGCTGCTCTTCTGGTAGCATAGTGCCTAAGGCACTTGACTGCTAACCAGAAGGCTGGCAGTTCAAACCAACCAGCCACTCCTTGGAAGAAATGTTGGGCAATCTACTTCCATAGTGATACTGCCTTGGCAACCCAAGGAGGGGTCGCTGAGTCAGGGCCGACTTGACAGCACATAACAACACCACCAACAACAACAACAAGTTGCTCCAGTAGATTTCACCATGGAGTTAATTACCAGTCTCTCCATGGGGAATAACTACATCCAGCTGCCCAGCCATTCAGCCAGGCCCAGCCAAATTGACATACAACCTTAACTACCACAAAAAGTAACAAAAAACATCTCATAGAGTTTTGAAGAATGTGGTGTCATGATTGGAGTAAGACTTATTAACAACCTGTGATATGCAGATGACATAACATTGTTTGTTGAAAGCAAAGAGGACTTGACATGCTTACTGATGAATACCAAACTCTACAGCCTTCAGTAGGAGCTGTGGCGGTGCAATGCCTAAGGCCTTTGACTGCTAACCAGAAGGCTAGTGGTTCAGACCCAGCAGCCACTCCTCGGAAGGAAGGTTAGGCAATCTACTTCTGTAGAGATAATGTCTCAGAAACCCAAGGAGGGGTCAGTATGAGTCAGATCTTATTCGATGGCAGTGCATTGCATTTGTTTTTTTATAGCCTTCAGTATGGCTTACACCTCAATTTAAAGGAAAAAAAATTCTCACAACTGGCCCAATAGGCAGCATGATTATAAATGGAGAAAAAAGTTGTCAAGGATTTTGTTTTACTTGGATCTACAATAAATGCCCATGGAAGCAGCAGTCAAGAAATCAAATGCCATATTTCATTGGACAAATGTGCTGAAAAAGACATCTTGATTAGTGTGAAAAAACAAAGACGTCACTGGGGGGACTAGGGTCTTCCTGATACAAGCCATGGTATTTTCAATCACATCACATGCTGAACAGTGAGGAAGAAAGACCAAAGATGAATTCATGCTTTGGAATTATGTTGTTGGCAAAGCATATTATGAATAAAGAATATTAATATACCACGGACTGCCAGAAGAACTAACAAATGTATCTTGGAAGAAGTACAGCCAGAATTCATTTTAGAAAGGAGGATAGAGAGACCTCATCTCATGAACTCTGTGCATGCTATCAAGAGACATAAATCCCTGGAGAAGGACACTAAGCTTGCTAAAGTAAAGGGTCGGCAAAAAAGAGGGAGTCCTTCAATGAGATACATTGACACAGAGGCTGCAACAATGAGCTAAAAACAAACAAACAAAAAAAAACAAAGGTTGTGATGATGGGATGGCACATGACCAGACAGTATTTCATTCTGTTGTACATAAGGTCACTGTGAATCAGAACTGACTTAATGGCAGCTAACAACAACATTGAGTTTTTAAAAATATTTAGTTAAAATATATGATATCAGTCTCATGCAAATTAGAAAGAAGGTAAAATGAGTTTTGTTTAATACCAACTTCCTTGGAATGTTTAAAATGAGGATAAAGATATGGATTAGCATAAGATTTTTATAAATTAAAGATGCATGAAATAATTTCTAGAGTAACTATCAAATACACAGAAATAAGTGAATGCTTTTTAAATAAATAGAGGTGAAAATGGAATGCTAAAGCATATACACATAGTAAATAAATTGTAGAATGTTTTTCCACATTGATCCCTCTCTATTTCTAATAGACTCAATTATTTATATTTATATTGTTATAGATCTGATGAAGATGTGAATTCATTTAAATATTTATTCCCTTAGCCAAGTATCAGTATATATTATTTAACGCAAACACAAATGCAACAACTGCCGTGGAGTCGGACCCGACTCATAGCGACCCCTCCTTGGGTTTCCGAGGCAGTATCACTACGGAAGTAGATTGCCCCATCTACCTTCCGAGGAGTTGCTGGTGGATTTGAACCACCAGCCTTCTGGTTAGCAGTCAAGTGCCTTGGGCACTATGCTTAATATATTATTTACAATAATGGAGAATATTTCTACTTCTCCACCTAGCATTGCCAATTTCTCTACTGTGATGAACTTATATGTTACTGTGGTGCTATAAACTAAGTCACTGGTTTTTCAAATAACAGTAGGGTCATCTATGGTGGACAGGTTTCAGTGGAGCTTCCAGACTGAAAGAAACTAGGAAGAACATGGCAATCTACTTCTGGAAAAAAAAAAAAAACTGGCCACTGAAAATGTTATGAATAGCAATGGAACATTGTCTGATATAGTTCTGGAAGATGAGCCATTCAGGATTGGAGAAGAGCTGCTTCCTTAAAATGAAGTCAATCTTAATAAGGTGGATGAAGTAAATCATTTGGGAAGGAACTTCATTTGCTGATGTGGCAATTCTCAAAATGAGAAACAGCTGCATACATCCATTAATAATGAGAACATTGGTGGAATGTATGAAATATGAAGGTAGAAAAATTCTGAGTTGTAAAAGATGAAATGCAACACATAAAGATAGATATCCTAGGCATTGTTGTTGTTAAGTGCTGTCGAGTCGTTTCTGACTCATAGCAACCCCATGCACAGCAGAACGAAACACTGCCTGATCCTGAGCCTGCCCCACAATCCCTGCTATACTTGAGCCCATCATCACAGCCACCATGTCAATCCATCTCGTTGAGGGCCTTCCCCTCTTTTGTCGACCCTCCACCCTACAAAGCATGACATCCTTCTCCAGGGAATGGTCCCTTCTTACAACATGACCAAAATAGGTGAGACGAAGTCTGGCCATT
>NW_006921742.1:334101-364749 GCF_000298275.1 Orycteropus afer afer | reverse complement strand
AAGGCTGGTGGTTCAAACCCACCAGCCACTCCTCGGAAGGAAGGTTGGGCAATCCTACTTCCGTAGTGATACTGCCTCGGAAACCCAAGGAAGGGTCACTATGAGTCGGGGCCGACTCGACAGCACATAACAACAACAACAACATATCCTTCCCTAAGGAGCTCTGGTGGTGCAGGGCCAGGCATTGGACTGCTAACCAGAAGGCTGCCAGTTCAAACACACCAGCTGCTTGGCAGAGGAAAGAAAGGGCAATCTACTTTCTAAATATTTATTGCATCCGAAACTCAATAGGGGTTGCAAAGAGTTGAAATCAACTCAGTTTCAATGACTTTGGCTTGTTTTTTTGGTATATCCTTTTCCAGAAAATGGTTTCTTCCTACAACATGACTAAAGTAGATGAGATGAAGTCTGGCCGTTCTCACTTCGAAGGAGTATTACAGGTGAATTTCTTCCAGGACAGATTTGTTCGTTCTTCTGGCAGACCATGGTATTTTCAGTATTCTTCACCAACACAATAATTTAAAGGCATCAACTCTTCTTAGATCTTCCTTATTCATTGTCCAGCTTTCACATGCATGTGAGGCGATTGAAAATACCATGACTTGAGTTTGGTGCATCTTTGTATAGTGGTGAAGGCACTTGACTGCTAACCAGAAGGCTGGCGGTTCAAACCAGCCGCTCCTTGGAAGGAAGACTGGGCAATCTACTTCCGTAGTGATACTGCCTCGGAAACCCAAGGAGGGGTCGCTACAAGTCAGGTCTGACTCAACACCACATAACAACAACAGCAAGTCTTCAAAGTGTCACCTTTGTTTCTTCACATTTTATAAATGTCTTTTGCACTAGATTTGTGCAGTGCAATATGACTTCTGATTTCTTTCTTTTTTTTTTTTTTAAAAATTGTGATTTTGGTGAAAGTTTACAGAGCAAATTCACTTTCCATACAGCAGTTCACATACACTTTGTCGCATGACATTGACTACAATTTACCACAATGCAACATTTCCCTCCCACTGCTTCTCCATAGTTACCTCTTCCCTGTGTCCTTTCCTCTGTGTACTCCTGCCCCCTGAGCTATGTCCCTGTGCATACACAGCCCTTGTTTTCTCCCATGATAGTTATCTCTGAGGAGTGTATCTACCTAGTATAAATGTTCACCTCATATGCCTGTCATGCCTATCTTTTGATTGGCTGGAAGCCACAGGTGTGGGTTCAATTCCAGACCTGAAGGGAATTTAGGGACAATAGTCTCAGGGGTTCCACCAAACTGTATCAGACCAACAAACCTGGTCCCTTTTTTTTTTTTTCTTCCTTTTCAAATGATTCTGAGTTTTGTTTCACATTGTTCTCCCACTCTATCCAGGATCTCCTACAGAGATTCCCTTCCGTGTGGTTAACAGTGGTAGCTGGACATCATCTAGTTCTTCTGGTCTTATAGTTGTTTAGGCTGAAGATTGCATGGTATACAAGTTGCTTGCACTAATTGTTTCCATGAATGTTTCATTTTCTTCATTCTTCTTTGTTCTGGAGGAGGAGAGACTCATTGTTGAATCTAGATGGCAGCTTGCAAGCTTTTAAGATCCCAGTGACTACTTGCCAAAGGAGGTAGAACAATGTTTTCTGTAGTGTGTTATGTCAATTGAGCTTGATGTCCCATGTGATTATAGTCCCCAGCCCACAGGTTCAACTATTCCCTCCCTCTGGGTAGCTGGCTGTCCCCAAGAAGTGGCTACAACTTGTTCCTTGTCAGCTCTACTATATATCTGGAAATTCTTGCAGAATATACAAATACACTTGTAGAAACATTGTCTGCCAACCCTATACATGGTCTTGGGCACACTCCCCCTGCACAGATACACATAAGAGTACAGCCTGTCCACCCATCTGTTCATCCGTATAACCATGTTTGCCTTCACTGACAACACAGTACTGTTTGTACAAAAGGGTTCATTTTTGTTGTCTGTACTTCCCATGCACCTCTCTATGCCATCCTCTTCCTCAATGCCACCACGTTGATCACTCACATTTGGTACATTGCCCTTCTCTTGACCCAAATAAATACTTGTCTCTACCTATCTAACAATGTTCCCTCTCCTCCCCTCCCTCCCCTAGTAACCAACAAAGAAAATTTCCTTCCATATATAAACCTTTCCTTGACTTTTTACAATAACAGACTAAAACAGTATTATATGTCCTTCTGTGATTGACTTATTTCACTCAGCATAAAGTCTGCCAAGTTCATCCACATTGTGAGATGTTTTGCAGATTCTACGTTATTCTTTAGGGTTGCATAGTATTCTATTGTGTGTATGCAGCATAGTTTGGTTATACATTCTTCAGTTGATGAACACCTAAGTTGTTTCCATCTTTTGGCTATTGTAAATGGTCCTGCAATGAACATGGGTGTGCATATGTCTGTTCTTGTCCTGGCTCTCACTTCTTTAAGATATATACCTAGTAACAGAATGGCTGGGTCAAATGATATTTCTAATTCCAACTTTTTAAGGAATCACCATACTGCTTTCCACAGTGGTTGTACCATTTGACTGTCCCACCAGCAATGTATGAGAGTCCCAAACTCTCTGCATCCTCTCAGCATTTGTTATTTTTTGTCATGTTGAACTTTGCTACTAGTTCTGGGGCAAGATGGTATCTCATGGTTGTTTTTATTTGCATCTCTCTAATAGCTAATGATCGTGAGCATTTCTTCATATGTTTGTTGGCTGCCTGAATATCCTCTTTGGTGAAGTGTTCTGCCCATTTTTTAATTGGATTATTTGTCTTTTTATTGTTGAGGTGTTGTAGTTTTCTATAAATTCTAGAGATAAGTCCCTTGTCACATATATCATTGCCAATTTTTTTTTTTTTTTTTTTTTTCCCCAATCTGAAGGTTCTCTTTTGAGTCTTTTGGAGAAGTCTTTGGAAGCACATAAAAAATTAATTTTTAGAAGGTCCCATTCATCTAGTTTCTCATCTGCTGTTCGTACATTTTGAGTTATGCTTGATATTATATTTATGCCATATAGTAGGGCCCCTAAATTTGTCCCTAGTTTTTCTTTGAGGAACTTTATAGTTTCAGGTTTCACATTTAAGTCTTTGATCCATCTGGAGATCTTGTTTCATTTTTCTGCCAATGGATATACAGTTTTACCAGCCTCATTTATTAAACAAACATTCCCTTCCCCATTCCATGGATTTCAGCCCTTTGGACTTCTGATTTCTTGACTGCTGCTTCCATTGGTGTAAATTGTGGATCCAAGTAAAATGAAATCCCTGACAACTTCAATATTTTCTCCCTTTATTTTGATGTTGCTTGTTGGTCCAGTCGTGAGGATTTTTGTCTTCTTTATGTTGAGGTATAATCCAAACTGAAGACTGTAGTATTTTATATTCACCAGTAAATTCTCCAAACCCTCTTCACTTTCAGCCAGCAAGGTTTAATTATCTGCCTGTTTCAGGTTGTAAATTTAGTTAACCTTCCTGCAATTCTGATGCCACATTCTTCTTTACATGGTTCAGCTTCTTGTTTTATTTGCTCAGCAAACAGATTATACAAGTATGGTGAAAGGATACAACTCTGACCATACCCTTCTTGATTTTAAACTATGCAGTATCCCCTTGCTTTGTTCAATTGGCAACCTTTCTGTCAATGCACAGGTTCCTCATGAGCACAATTAAGTGTTCTGGAATTCTCATTCTTTACAATGTTATCCATAATTTGTTACGATCCACACAGTCAAATGCCTTTGCATAGGCAATAAAACCCAAGTAAACATCTTCTGGAATTCTTTGCTTTCAGCCAAGATCCATGTGGCATCAGCAATAATATTCCTTATTTCACATTCTCCTCTGAATCCAACTTGCTTTTCTGGAAGTTCCCTGTCAATATGTTGCTGCAACCATTTTGAATTATCTTCAGCAAAATTTTATTTGTATGTAATATTAATAATATCATTCTATAATATCCAGATTCTGTTGGATGACCTTCTTTGACATGGGCACAAATATCAATCTCTTCCAGTCAGTTGGGCAAATTTCCTGGCATAAATTAGTTAGTGCCTTCAGCACTGCATCTGTTTGTTAAAACCTCTCTCTCTCTCTTTGCCAATTCCTACAGTGCACAAAGAACTGAAGAAAAATTTCAAGCCGTGAGATTCAGTAGTGAATGATTCTGTGGCTAAATATTGAATGATAGAGGAAACATCGAAATAAAATGGAAGGGATACACAGATTCACTGCACCAAAAAGGTGCTCAACATTCAACCACTTCAGGAGGTAGCATATGATCAAGAACCAATGGTAGTGAAGGAAGAAGACCAAGCTGCACTGACGACATTGGCAGAAAATAAATAATTAAATAAATAAAAGATGCCAGGAATTCACTGAATACCAATTCAGATACTGCAATATATAGATGTAATGGTGGAAGTACTCATTAGCTTAGGTCAAGAAGTTTGGAAGAAAGCTATCTGGCCAACGAACTGGAAGAGATCCATAGTTTTGCCAAAGGGGATCTAACAGAATGTGGAAATTATCAATCAATATTATTAATAACACACACAAGAAAGTTTTGCTGAAAGTAATTAAAAAATGATTGTGATAGTAAGTATATAGACAGACAGCCAGAAATTCAAGTTTGATTTAGCAGAGGATGTGGAATTAGGGATATCATTGCTGATGTCAGATGGATATTGGCTGAGATCAGAAAATATCAGAAAGATGTTTACCTGTGTTCTATTGCCTGTGAAAGGCATTTCATAGTGTGACCCATAACAAATTATGGACAACATTGCAAAGAATGAGAATTCCAGAGCACTTAATTGTACTCATGAAGAACCTGTACATGGACCAAGAGACAATTGTTTAAATAGAACAAGGGGTTACTGAATGGTTTAAAATCAGGAAAGATGAGCAAAGGGTTATACAATTTTATCACACTTATTCAATCTTTATGCTGAGCAAATAATGCAAGTGGACTATATAAAGAAGAATTCAGCATTAGAATTTAGAGAAGACTCATTACCAACCTCAGATGTGTACATAAAACAAGCTTGCTTGATTAATGTGGTCAACAAACACATGAAGGAATGTTTAAAATCATTAGCCATTAAAAATATCATTGCTGTCCAGTCCATTCCAACTCATAGCCACCCCATCTTGGGTTTCCAAGGCAGTATCTCTACGGAAGTAGATTTTCCAGTCTTCCTTCCAGGAGCATCTAATGGGTTTGAACTACCAGCCTTCTGGTTAGCAGTCAAATGCATTAGCCATTGTGCCACCAGAGCTTCCTCATTAGCCATTGGAGAGATGGAAATCAAAACAACAATGAGATATTATCTAGCCCCAACATTAATAACAAAATTCAACAAGATAGAAAATAAAAAATTCTGACAAGGATATGAGAGATTGGATCTCTCATACACCGCTGGTGGGACTGTGAAGTGATACAACCACTGTGGAAAGCAGTATAGCCATTCCTTAGAAAGTTGGAATTAGAAATACCATTTGACCCAGCAATTCCATTATGAGGTATATATATCCTCAAGAAGTGAGAGCCAGGATGAGAACAGATATATGCACATCCATGTTCATCACAGCACTATTTACAATAGCAAAAAGATGGACGTGATCTAGGTACCTATCAACAGAAGAATGGATAACCAAACTATGGTACATACACACAATGAAACCCTAAAGAATAACATAGAATCTGCAAAACACCTCATTATGTGGATAATTTGGAAGACATTATGCTAGTGAAGTAAATCAATCACAGAAGGACAAATACTATATTAGTCTGTTATTGTAAGAATTCAAGGAAAGGTTTATATATGGAAGGAAATTTTCTTTGTTGGTTACCAGGTGTGGGAAGGGAAAGGAGGGAACACTGTTAGATAGGTATAGACAAGTATTTATTTGGGTGAAGAGAAGGGAAATGTACAAAATGTGAGTGATCAACACAGTGGCACTGAGGAAGAGGAAGACATAGAGAAGTGCATGGGAGGTACAGCAAAAAAAAAAAAAAAAAAATGAACCCTTTGCATATACAGTATTGTGTTTTCAGTGATGACAAATATTGATATACAGGTTGATAGATGAGTGGACAGGCTGAACAATCATATATGTCTATTCAAGGCAGAGTGTGTCCATGACCATGTATAGGGTTAGCAGACAATGTTTCTACAAGTGTATTTGTATGTTCTGTAAGAATGTCCAGGTATATAGTAGAGCTGACAAGGAACAAGGTTATGGTCATTGCTTGGTCACAGCCAGCTACCCTGATGGAGCAAGTAGTTGGACCTGTGGGCTCAGGATGATGGTCACAGGGGACATCAAGCTCAATTGTTATAACATACCCACACAAACATTATTTCACATCCTACTTTGGCAAGTAGCGATTTGTATCTTAAAAGCTTGCAAGCATCCTTCTAGATGCAACTATGAGTCTCTCCTCATCGAGAAGAAAAAAGAATCAAGAAAAGCAAAGAAGCATAGAACAATTAGTCCAAGAGACTGATACACAATGTGATCCTCAGCCTATAAGACTATGAGACCAGAAGAACTAGGTGGTGCCTGACTACCACTGTCATCAACCACTCAGAGGGGGATCTATGTAGGAGATCCTGGATAGAGTGGAAGAACGAGGTGGAAAAAAACACAAAATCATAAAAAAAGGGACTAGGTTTGCTGGCCTGATAGAGCCCAGTGAAACCCCTGAGACTACGGCCTCTAGTTGCTCTTCAAGTCTGGAATTGAACCCACTGCTGTGGCTTCCAGCCAAACAAAAGACAGGTATATGAGCGGAACTGTTACATTAGGTAAATAATCCTTGGAGAGATGAATCATGGGGGAAGAGAAGGGTTGTGTATGCACAGGAGCATAGCTCAGTGGGCAGGAGTGCATGGGAGGGAAGGACACAGGGAAGATGTAACTATGGGGAGGAAGTGGCAAGGGAGCTGTGGCATTGTGGGAAATTGCATTCAATCTCATGAGACAAAGTGTATGTGAAGTGCTTTATGGAAGATGAATTTGCTCTGTAAACTTTCACCCAAATCACAATAAACATTAAAAATAAAAAAGCTTCCAGATTAAAGTGAGGAAGATTTGAAGGACTTGCTGATGAAGTTCAAAGACTACACCCTAAAGTATGGATTACACCACAACATACAGAAAACAAAATCTTCATAAGTGGACCAATAATCAACATCATAATAAATGGCGAAAAGATTGAAGTTGTCAAGACTTTCATTTTACTTGGATCCAAAATCAACATCCAAGGAAGCAGCTGTCGAGAAATCAAACAACCTATTGGATTGGTCAAATCTGTTGCAAAAGACTCTTCAAATTGTTAAAGAGCAAAGATGTCACTTTGAAAACTAAACAGTACCTCATTCAAGTCATGATATTTTCAGTCTCCTCATATGCATTCTAAAGCTGGACAATGAATAAGGAAGTCCAAATAAGAGTTAATGCATTTGAATTAAGGAGTTGGAGAAGAATATTGAATATACTATGGACTTGCAGAAGAACAAACAAATCTGTTTTGGAATGTGTATCTGAAATGATTTTTAGAAACGAGGATCAGGAATCCTCATCTCTTATACTTTGGACATGTTATCAGATAGGATCAATTCTTAGAGAAGAACATTATGCTTGGTAAAGTAGATGATCAGTGAAAAAGAGGAAGACCCTTAGTGAGACGGATTGACACCATTGCTGCCACAATGACCTCAAACATCATGACAATTCTGAGGATAGTTCAGGCCTGGGAAGTGTTTCATTCTGTTGTACCTAAGGTCACTATGAGTCACCACCTAGCAACAACAATAACTTCACTTCTACTAATTACATTTTATTATATTTTCCTTGTAATTTGCATCTCTTATTAACTATTTACTTTAGGAAATACTGATGTATGTGTCATCTTGCATAAGTAAGAAAGGGAAGAGAAAAAGGAATTATTTTAAATACTCCATAAGAAAATCATTTGATATTTATCTTATAACCCTTGTCCTTATGTCACTCTTATATCACTCTCATCCTTAAATCACCCTATGTTGAGTTAAGAATAGTTGGGTTACAACATAGATCCTTAACAGACACAATAGAGTTTCTTCTGAACCTCTTATCTTAGCATTTATTTATTAATTTGTGCATTTGTCCATATAGTCACTAAACTATTTACTCAAAATGATAGGCGTGCCAACATTGATGAAGCAACTGGTTGTTTGGAAATAACAAAAAAAAAAAAAAAGTCTTCTTATGCAGATATTATTTTCTAATAAGGGATGACTGGCAATATGCATTGCAGATGAATAAGTAAAACAGAGCATGTTAGGCAATAAGAAAAAATTAAGCAATAGAGGAGATATGGACTTCAGAGTGGAAATATTTAATTAATATAAGGGTCAAGTTAAGTATTCACTGAAAAAGAAATAAATGTCTCAAAATCTGAAGGAGAGTGCATCATGGCATTATCTAGGAAAAAAATCACTGTTGGCAGAGGGAACTGTTTTTGCCCAGTGTCATTTGCTGTGTAATAGTCTGTTGATAACAGACATCTGTTCCAAGAAAACTAGAGATGAATAGTCCATTCAATAAACAAAAACATTAAACATAATTCTTTATTATATGTAGAGATAATAAATGTGTTTAAATAACATGCTATTGTTATTTGCCACCTGGTTATTCTGATTCATGGTTATCCCACGTGTGCAGAGTAGAATTGCTCCATAGGGTTTTCAAGACTGTAACCTTTTGGAAGCAGATCACCAGGCCTGTTTTACAGGACACCTCTGAAGGCATTTACTAAAGAGGCCAGGAGGCTGCATCTTCTGACCTCCTCTAACCCCACAAGAGGAAGACAGAATCACCATCAGCAGCCAAGGTCTCTTCCTGTAAGGCCAGACACGTTGCCTCCCTCCAGCCCTTTCACTAACCATTTCTTCTGCAGCAAACGCTACCTCTCTGCTGGGTTCAATAATTGGCTGCAGTGGCCACAAAGAACTCACAGATTATGCAGTTTATTAGGGAAGCACCAGACTACAATTCAAGTTCAGAAATGCACTCAGTCTCTTGAAGCCAGCTGTCTCACTCAGCAGCCAACAGTCTCAGTGACACATCACTCCTCAGCAGTGTGTGTCTCTCACGTCTCTTGGGAGTGTGTTTCTCTCAGCAGCACATCTTTGTCAGCCAGCAGTCATAGAGACTCCTTCTGCCTCTAGGAGGGCTCCTTTTGAGCCTGGCAGAGTGGCCAAACCAACCAATCCCAGCATCAGAATTCTGTACACCTAAGAGAGAGAACTTCCCAGAAGATTGCTTCATGCTACTTGCAACAGAAATACCCCATATGGATAACTTTATCAATCAGGAGCTACTCAGTTGTTCATGGCAAATTCCACCATGGAGTTTACAAAGACTTATGGCTAGAAAAGCCACACTATGTAATTTATTACACCACAGCGTTCAAACCACCACCATGTGATTAGTAGTGTATTTCTTAACCATTTATGCCACCCAGACACTCCCTATTACTATATTTAAAATTATATCTGTGTTCTATCTGTCATAAAGTATGAATATATTCAATTGAAAAGTAAAGTTTGGGAATACCATCCCACTTTGCATAATTTTGGGAACATTATTTTGAAATAGCACAAAGTTGCCTTTCCCCATAAAAGTAACCCTATTGCTAATTCAATGGAAACAGATCCATTTTTTAAATATCCTAATGAATTACTGTATTCAAAAACTCATGAGTTCATTGTCATATATATTAGTGCTTAGTTTGCAGAAATTATCCAAGTGCATAGATTGGTGTCTTTTCATAATATCTTACAGTTACACAATCCATTACAATTTTCAAAAAGCTCTTACATATTAGTCAATTTGATATTTATAATAGCCTGATAAGTAGATAAAGTAAGTTGTATCTTTTTAATTTCTAAAATAGAGATTCCAAGAGATTTGGGTTGTCCAGTTTGCACATAAAAAATAAATATCAAAATCAGGCCTAAAACTTAGGCTTTCACACACCTCATGTAATGCTCTTTTAACTAATCTTGTTACTTACATATTTGTGTCCCTTCCCACAACATAATTCTTACAGAGAAGAAATTAATGCAAATAATTATTATCAGTTGTAAAAATGACGATATTTTTATTTCCATGTTGCTAAAAGGGCAAGGAGGCCACATGTTCTGACCTCCTCTAACTGCACAAGAGGAAGACAGAATCACCATCAGTAACCTAAGGCCTATTCCTGCAAGGCCAGACATGCTGCCTCTCTCCAGCCCTTTCACCAACCATTCCTCCCAAAGTACCTACCACCTCTCTCCTGGGTTCAATAATTCACTGGAGTGGCCACACAGAACTCACAGATTATGGGGTTTATTAGGGAAGTACCAGATTACAATTCAAATTCAGGAAAAACACTCAGTCTCTCTCAGCCTGTTGTCTTTCACCCAACAGTCTCTCACAGTCTCTCTCCCAGCAGTATGTGTCCCTCAGTGTCTCTCTCAGCAATGCATGTCTCTTGGGTCTCTTTCCCAGCAGCACGGTCTCTCAGGAGTGCGTTTCTTCTCAGCAGTATGTCCTTCTCACCCAATAGTCAGAACGAGACCTCTGCCTATAAGGGGCCTCCTTTTGAGCCTGGCAGAATGGCCAAACCAGCCAATCATAACATCAGAATTCTAAGCACCTGAGAGAAAGCCCAGAATTATTTGGTTAGCAGTCAAAAGCCTTAAGAACTGCACTACCAGAGAAGTCCAAATTCAGTGTGCCATGTCTAGGGAAAGGCTTTCTCTTTCTGATGGTTCTGGAGGAAGTTCCTGGTTTCCTTTCAGTATCTGTGAGCTCAACATTTCTTAGAGATCTACATATCCCTTGTAATCATTCCTCCCCTGTAGCTAGGAAGTTTCAGTACAGGAACCCTGGGTCCAAAGGACACATTCTTTTCCCAGTTCTTTCTTGGTGATAGTCAGTTCCCTCTGATCTATACTCACTTTTCTCTCCTGTAAGATAAAAAGTGACATAAGCTGCAACAGAAAGTGGGAATAATTAAATAATATCACTAATATTACATGCAAGGAAAACCATTCTAAACTGGTTGCAGCACTATATCGACAAGGAACTCCCAGAAACACAAGCCGGATTCAGAAGAGAACATGAAATGAGGGATGCCATTGCTGATGTCTGATGGACCTTAGCTGAAAGCAAAGAATAGCAGAAAGATGTCTACCTGTGTTTTATTGAGTATGAAAAGGCATTTGACTGTGTGGTTCATAACAAATTATGGATAACATTGGGAAAAATAGGAATTCCAGAACATTTCATTGTTTTCATGAGCAAACTGTACATAGACCAAGAGGCAGTCATTCAAACAGGATAAGGGGATACTGCATGGTTTAATATTAGGAAAGGTGTATGTCAAAGACTGTGGATCCAAGTGAAATGAAATCCCTGACAACTTTAATCTCTTCTTCATTTATCATGATATTGCTTATTGGTCAATTGTAAGATTTTTTTTTTTTCCTTTGAAATGAGCAAATATGCTGCAAAAGACCTGTTTATTAAGCAAAGATGTCCCTTTGAAAACCAAGATGTGCTTGACTCAAGCCATGGAATTTTCAATTGTGGTTGTGGCTTCAACGCTGGGCCCAGGTATACCAAGTATTATAAAGATGGCACAGGATTAGACGGTGTCTTGTACTGTTGTTCTTATTGTCCCTATGAGTTGGAGCCAATTTCAGGGTCCTAACAATAATAACGAGTGAAAACTGGACAATGAATAAGGAAGGCTGAAGAAGAGTGGATGCCTTTGAATTGTGGTGTTGGGGAAGAGTACTGAAAATAGCATGGACTGCCAGAAAAATGAACAAATCTTTCCTGGAAGAAGTGCAGCCAGAATGCTCTTTGGAAGTGAAAAGAGGCAGACTTTTGTCTCACCTAATTTGGTCATATTGTCAGAAGGGACCATTCCCTGGAGAAGGATATCATGAATGGTAAAGTAGAGGGTCAGAAAAGAAGGGGGAGATCATCGAACAGATGGATTGACATGGTGACTTCAATGATGGGCCCAGGTATAGTGAGTATCATTGGGATGGCACAGGATTGGGCTGTGTTTTGTGCTGTTGTTCATAGGGTCCTTATGAGTCAGAGCTGAGTTGAGGGCACCAAACAACAACAATAACCTGCACTGCAGGGATTGTCTCCTTACATCAGATCTGGGCTGTGACTTGATTATACAGTTTTATCCTACCTTAGTTCCCTTACAACTAATTGGCTGATCACTTCAGATCACATGATGGGGCATAGTTACATCATTACATGAATCCAAAATTACATCATTATGTAACTGTCAGACCACTAAGAATCACGGTCTAGACAAGGTGACATATTTTTGGAGGATACAATTCAATCCATGACCTCAGTATACCATAAAGTTCTCATAAATGTGTCTGGACATTGGTTAGTAGTTCACTTATGATATTTTCTAACTCCACTGGGAAAATATGCTTTTTTTTGAATAAAGAAGGTGACTTTTCTTAATTTTCTTGCTGCTTGTTGTATTTGTCTTGCAAAAAAAGTCAGGATAAATCACAAGTTGAAAGCTACTCTTCTTTGAAACACATGTAGTAGATGTCAAATACAGCTCATGCTTTCTGACAGTAGGAGTTAAAAGAAGTTTCATTCCATACCTACATTCTTTCACAAGTGGCTTATTTTTATTTTTTTCCTAAACCACAGGGAAACAGGAAGTTCAAGCATGTATCAAGATAGAAAACCAAATGTGAGAACATATGATGGCATAAGTTATAAAATAAAACATCCTCCTTCCAGGTTAATTGGTCATAAAATATTTTTCAATCTTCTTTATATAAGCATGAAATTCATATTTATTGTCTTTCCATTTATCACCCACAAACACATACAAACTTCAATTTTAAGAGCAATAAAAAATGAGGAATCTTTCAATTGTGATATACAGTTTTTCCAAATAGACCAATTTATTGTTAGATGCTGTCAAATCTGTTTCAACTCACAGTGAAGGTATGTTCAACACAACAAAAGAGTGCCCAGTCCTGAACCATCCTCACAATACTTACTCTGCTTCAGCTCACTGTTGCAGCCACTTCATCAATTCATCTCATTGAGAGTCTTCCCCTTTTTTGCCAACCATCTACTTTGCCAAGCATGATATCCTTCTCCAGGAAATGGTCCCTTCTGACAAGATGACCAAAGAAAGTGAAATTTAATTGGGCCATTCTCCCTTCTAAGAAGCATTCGGCTGTATTCTTTCAAGACAGATTTGTTCCTTCTTCTGGCCATACATGTTATTGTTAGGTGCCGTCGAGTGGGCGCTGACTCATAGCAACACTACATATAACAGAATGAAATACTGCCCAGTCCTGTGCCAGCCTCACAATCCTTGTTATCCCAGAGCCAAACATTGCGGCCACTGTGCCAATCCATCTCATTGAAGGCCTTCTCCTTTTTCACTAACCCTCCATTTGACCAAGCATGATATACTTCTCCAGGAAATGATCCCTTCTGACAACATGACCAAAGTAAGTCAGATGAAGTCTAGTCATTCTTGCTTCCAAGGAGCATTCCAGCTGTACTTCTTCCAGGACAAAATTATTCATTCTTCTGGCAGTCCATGGTACTTACAGTATTCTTCATCATCACAATTCAAAAGCATCAACTCTTCTTCAGTCTTCCTTACTCATTGCCCATGTATCACATATATATGAGGTGACTGAAAATATTGTGGCTTGGGTTAGTCTTCAAAGAGACATCTTTGTTCTGCAGTACTTGAAAGAGGATTTTCCAGCAGATTTGGCCAGTGGAATGCATAGTCTGATTTCTTGACTGTTGCTTCCATTGGTGTTGATTGTGGAATCAAGTAAAATGAAATCTTTAACAACTTCAATCTCTTTTCCATTTATCACAATGCTGCTTATTGGGCCAGTTGTGAGGATTTTCATTTTCTTTATGTTGAGGTATAATCTATACTTCAGACTGTAGTCTTTAGTCTTCATCAGTAAGTGCTTCAAATCATCTTCACTTTCAGCAAGCAAGGTTTTGTCACTGCATATTGCATCTTATTAATGAGTCTTCCTTCAATCCTGATGCTGCCTTCTTCATATCATTCAGCTTCTCAAATTATTTGCTCAGAGTACAGAATGAATAAGTATAGTGAAAGGATACAACCGTTACACACTCCCTTCCTGATTTTAAACCAGCCAGTATCCCATTGTTTTGTTCAAACAAACTCCTGGTCTATGTACAGGTTCCCCATGAGCACAATTAAGTGCTCTGGAATTCCTATTCCCCTCAATGTTATCCATAATTTGTTATGATCCACACAATCGAATGTTTTTGCATAATCAGTGAAACACAAGTAAACATCTGTCTAGTATTAATTGCTTTCAGCCAAGATCCATCTGACATCAGCAATGATATCCCTCATTCCACATTCTCTTCTGAATACAGCTGGCACTTCTGAAGTTACCTGTCACTATACTGCTGCAACCATTTTTTAATTATCTTCAGCAAGATTTTATTATGTGTGATATTAATGGTACTGTTTGATAATTTACATATTCTGTGGGATCACCTTTCTTTAGAATGGGTGAAACTATGGATTATTCAAGTTAATTGACCAGGTAGTGGTCTCCCAATTTCTTGGCATAGACAAGTGAGTGCCTCCTGCACAGCATCCATTTGTTGAAATATCTCAATGGGTATTATGTCAATTCCACCAGCCTTGTTTTTCACCAATTCCTTCAGTGCACTTTCAACTGTTTCCTTTAATAACATTGATTCTTGATCCTACACCACCTCCTGAAATGGATGAACATTGACCAATTTTTTTGGTACAGTGACTCTGTATTCCTTCCATCTTCTTTTGATGTTTCCTGCATCATTCAATATTTTTCCCACAAAATCTTTCAATATTGCCACCCAGGACTTGAATTTTTTCTTCAATTATTTCAGCTTGAGGAATATTGAGCATGTTCTTCCCTCTTGGTTTTCTAACTCCAGTTCTTTGTACATTTCATTATAATAATTGATTTTGTCTTCTAGAGCTGCTCTTTGAAATCTTCTGTTCAGTTCTTCCATCTTGTAATTTCTTCCATTTCCTTTAGCTACTCTCTGTTCAAGAGCAATTTTCAGAGTCTCTTCTGACATCCATTTTGGTCTTCTCTCCCTTTGCTATCTTTTTAAAGACCTTCTACTTTCTTTGTATATGATGTTCTTGATGTCATCCCACAATTCCTCTGGTTTTGGATCATTGGTGCTCTATCCATTAAATCTATTCTTTTGATGGTCTCCAAATTCAGGAGGGATATAATTAGGGTCATATTTTGGCTCTCATAGACTTCTTTTAATTTTCATCATCTTCAGCTTGAACTTGTATATGAGCAACTGATGGTCTGTTCCACAGTCTGCTCCTGGCTCCTGATCTTGTTTTGGCTGAAGGTATTGAGCTTCTCCATTGCTTCTGTCCACTGATGTAGTCAATCAGACTTCTGTGTATTCTCTCTGGAGAAGTCCACATGTATAGCCCCAGTTTATGTTGTTGAAAAATAGTATCATTGCTCTTGCAAAATTCTATCATGTGATCTCCAGTGTCATTTCTATCGTCAAGACCTTATTTTCCAAATACTGGTTATTCTTTGTTTTCCAATTTTTTGCATTCTAATTAGCAGTAATAATCAATACATCTTGATTGCATATTTTGTCAATTTCAGACTGCAGAAGTTGGTAAAAATCTTCAATCTCCTCATCTTTGCCTTTGATGGTTCGTGCGTAAATTTGCATAACAGTATTAACTGGTCTTCCTTGAGGTGTATGCATATTATCCTATCACTGACAGCATAGTACTTTAGGACATATTTTGAAACATTCTTTGTGATGATGAATGCCATACCATTCCTCTTCAATGTGCCATGCCCGCATAGTAGATCATATGCTTGTTTAGTTCAAAATGGCCAAGAACAGTCTATTTCAGCTTATTAATGCCTAGGATATCAATCTTTATGTGTTCCATTTCATTTTTGACAACTTCCAATTTTCCTAGATTCATACTTTGTACATTCCATATTCCAATTATTAATGGATGTTTGCAGTTGTTTCTTCCTGTTTTAAGTTGTACCACATTAGGAAATTGAGGTCCCAAAAGCCTTGATCCATCCATATCTTTAATGTCAATTCTACTCGGAGGGGCAGCTCCTCCCCAGTCATATTTTGAGTGGCTTCTTAACCTGAGGGGCTTACTTTCTGGCACTATATTAGACAGTGTTTCAGGGATATTCTTCAAATTTTCCAGTAATATATCAGACAGCATTTCACTGCTCTTCATAAGATTTTCACTGGTCAGTTCTTTGAGAAGCAGATGGCCCCTTCCTTCTTCCAAGTCTGTCTTTGTCTGGAAGTTCTGGTGAAACCTGTCCATCCTATGAATGACCTTAGTGGTATTTGAAACACTGGTACCATAGCCTCCAGCCTCACAGCAACATGCAAGCCACCACAGTACAACAAACCGACAGACAAGTGGTGGTTGGCTGTACATAGTATTTTCAACATTCTTCACCAACACCACAGTTCAGATGCATCAGTTCTTGTCTGGTCTTCCTCATTCAACATTCAACTTTCACATGCATATGAGGTGACTGGACATACAGTAGGAAATGTTGTTACTAAAAACTATCTATAGATGGGTATATTATAGGTGATATGTAGATAAATAGATGCATAAACAGACAGAGTTACCATTAAAATATACTTTACTTTCAAAATACTCATGAGGAAACTTAATAATTAGTAATTTGTTTTTTCTTTACTAATATTTCAGGTAAAAAATTGTATTTTTAGAAAGGTATATGGTTATCCTTAATTAAAACACTAATACAGTAATTATAGTTTATATGCTATTATTCTGAATCTACACTGGAGGAACTTAAACAGCCAAACCACCATCCATTTTACTGTTCAAAAAAATATTCATAATCTTTTTAAAATGTCATATAAAATATTCATTTATAAATGCCCTATGGTGGTTTCTGAATTTATTTAAAGTGGGCTGTTGATAGCTCTTTTTATAAATAAGCAATTACTCTGAATATATCATGGCCCATCACATTATACATTCTATAATTTCATGGATGAAAGGCCTACAGCTGATCTGCATAAATGCAGTACATATCACAGCAGGTGAAGGGTTTGATTACAAAGGATAATCAGTGTTATTATTTATAGCAACTATTTATATCTGTTATTTATTAAATCTCTAGAAATCAGGTATCTATTTCTCAAGAACATATATTCAAGCAATAATTGTAATAGAATATAAACCTTTTAATTTATTTTACAGAATGGCCTGAATATGGCTTTTACATTTGAATTTCCAGCTTTAATTGCTTTAAAGCTACTCAAAATTAGATTTTAAATAGCATTGGCTTCTGAAGCATTTTGGAACTTCTGCATCCAGAAGCAAAATGAATTTTCAGATTCCAGAAATTCGTCTAATTTTGATGAGGTCAAATCTAGTACTGATGAAAACCCCACCTCTACTTGTGATAAATTACTTTATTTGTCCACTTCAAGTTATTCGTTTAATTATATTTGTGAAACAGGAAACGTTCTGTTCACTGTGAATAAGATGTTGTCAAAGAGAGAAGAAAGCTCCTATTTTCATATCATTTTTCTAATTACAGTAGTTTTGTGTGCTATGAAGGAAAAGATGAAATA
Source organism: Orycteropus afer afer (assembly GCF_000298275.1). Classification (NCBI taxonomy): domain Eukaryota; kingdom Metazoa; phylum Chordata; class Mammalia; order Tubulidentata; family Orycteropodidae; genus Orycteropus; species Orycteropus afer. The sequence goes on along the minus strand of NW_006921742.1, from coordinate 346,992 downwards.
AGAACATACAGTGGTGGTGCTTAATCTCGCCCCAGTAGTAAGAGAGATCTAAAAAATTATTAAGGATCGTTCAAAGTCAGGCAGACACTGTGTGTATGTTTGTGTGCGTAGGCAGTGTCAGTTCAAAGAGAAAGAACAAAAGGTGCAGATCTTCAGAGGCCACGAGGTAGTCTCTCTCTTGCTCTTCCATGTCAATATGGCCAGTAGGGTGTATTAGTGTCTGGGAGGACATTTCTTTACCAAAATAAATAAATAAAAGAAGAAGAGTTCTATACTTCTTTACAAAAGCATGTATTTAATGTACTGTTGTATCTATAAGAAATAAAGGATACATTCTCCAAACGAAAAACTTATAATCTGACACTAGTGAAGACTCGAGGGCACATAACAACAACAACAACAACAAAGTGAATAACTTAAGCAAAAGCAACATGTGGGTGGTTCTGAAAACAAACATCAATATCAGTATCAATCTAATGAAGAAGCATAATAACCATTTTCACTGTCAACCAGAGATCCTGGGAAGAGGTCAATAACACATCCCATTCCCACTCACCAGCCTACAACATGGCATCCCTTTATATTCAAACAGCATATAGTTAGACCTCCAGGTTTTCCCAAAGTTTAGGAAGTTTATAGATAAATAACTAAATATTTAGGTGTTATGGAATGAATTATACCCACTAAAAGATATGATTATAGTCTGTTATGCCTGATTGTAATTAGTTACCAAATGATTATAGTAATGGACACATTTTTTCCAGAAACAAATTGTTTACATCTTGACACATTCTTCCTAAATGGTTTACATCTTGACCAATATGCAACATAATGATAAATGGAGAAAAGACTGATGCGGAATTATGATCTTGGTGAAGAATACTGAATATTCCATGAACTGCTAGAAGAATGAAAAAAATCTGTCTTAGAAGAAATACAACCAGAATGCTCCTTAGAAGTGAGGATCGCAAGATTTTGTTTCTTGTGCTTTGGTCATGTTATCAGGAGACACCAGTCTTGGAGAAGTGTATCATGCTTGGTAGAGTATCTATAAAAAGGGAAGAAGCTCAACAAAATGGATTGATGTAGTGGCTGCAACAATGGCCTCAAATATAGCAGCAATTGTGAGGATGACACAGAATCAGGCAGTATTTCATTCTGTTGTGCATTGGGTCACTATGAGTTATAACCAACTGAACAGCACTTACCTACAACAACAGCAACAGCAACATTAACCTATTTTCTGTAATAGAAACACAACAACCAGGTTTTATTAGAGGCACAGATGCCTCCTTAGGCTGCAGTGAGAATGTCAAGAGCAATTCTATTTGGAGTACTGCTTTTCTCATCATTCCTCTTTCAGTATTAATCTCTTGAAGCTCATGGGCACTGTCATTAAGGGCAAAGTGGACAAATTTGTTAATATTTCTACATGTTCCATAATATCTTCAAACACTACCTAATTGTGAATACCACCTCTAAATGATCAAGCCATGAAACACTGACAGAGACCACTGAGCTCTTAATATGAGTATATTAGCTGGTAAAGGGAATTCAGTTCAAAGACATCCTTGAGTCCAGCTGAAAATCAGAATGCATCTTTCAATGTAGTCTGGTGTAACTCAGGCTCAAAAGTTATTTCCACATAGTGAAAAGTAGCTGTTAGGTGCTAAATATCATATACTTGAGCACGGTAGCCAGTCAATGGTAAACCAATCAGTGGGTTGTAAGATTATAAGGCACATTCAGACACTGATACCATCCCATAGGGCTGGTGACAACTGGGTTATTCATATCGATGTGATTATATTGTTACCAGCAAAGGGAAGTGTGGTACAGTGAATTACTTAATATGGCCCTTCCAGCAATAGTCCTCCATTTTGTGATGTCTTATAAATCCTAGCCTCTATTCCTGTGATTATGGTTCCATTCTGGAGTGAGTTTTCTGTTATATTAATGAGGCAGGATTAGGGTGGGATATATCTTCAGTCACTATCTTACTACAGGGTGACCCAGGTCATCATTCTTAGTTTCTTTGAGGGTATTAGCTGCATTCAATATGGATGCTATGGCAAAGTTCTCTCTCTTGTTCTTGATCTTGCATCTGGTTCATCATCATCTGACCTCCAGTTCTTGGGAGTTGAGTCAGCAGCCTATCATCTGACCTGCTGATTTGGGTTCATCAGCCCTTGAAACCTCTTGAATGAAGAGTTCCTCCAGACTGATGCCTGTCCCACATATTTGGGACTTGTCAGCATCCACAACTGATGAGCCATTTCCTTAATGGTTTGTGAGTTTTGTGTGAAAATGAATTACAGAACTCCAGGATGGGAGGGAAAATACTGGGAGGAGGAAGAGTTAATGTTAGAGATGATGGAGTAGTAGCAGTTTGAAAAATTTGGACATTTGTAGTATCTTTTAATCTCTACTTCACATGGGGAAGTCTTATACTGATCCTTCTAAAATAACTTATTCATGTAGTTAGTGTCAGAATGCTGGTATTTGCTTCAATAGCCCAGAACAAAGACATATGGAAAGTAACCTTGGAATTTAGAGGGAACATTAGAAGGTATCGATGCCCAACACAAGAAATTCCACCCTAGAGCAGAAGGCAATTTGAATCAGCAAATGGACATTTTAGTAACCTCTCTTAATGTGGCCAACTGAGTCCATGAAATGAAGTAGGATTGCTCCAGCACTGCACTTCTGGTGGCACAGTGCCTAAGGCATTTGACTCATAACCATAAGGTTGGCAGTTCAAACTCATCAGTTACTCCACAGAAGGAAGATGGGGCAATCTACTTCTGTAAAGATTTACTGCCTTGGAAATCAAGTGGGGGTTGCAATGAGTCAGAATTTACTCAATGGCTGTGAGGTTTTTTTTTTTTTTTTTTTCCCAGCAATGCAGAGATGAGTTAATTCTAGACACAGCCCTCTTGCACCAGTTGAGACACAAAATGCTAATAAAGGCTTCTCTATCTGGCAGCAAAAAAGACATAGGTTGCAGATGTCTGTGGGGCAGATTACCTGGGGGGAATGACCAGCACACTGTTGGCAAGTTGATTATACTGTCTTCCCACAATTACTGATTGTATTGTACCAACAGCACTTGGGGGCTATGAATGTGTCCTCACAGGAATAGACACTTACTCTGTACTAGGCCTTGTTTATCCCATGACAGATGCAAATGTCAACAACATCATTAAGTGATTGGAACAAAAGATACTGTACCAATCACAAAGTTATATTTCCTGAGAATAAGGGACACAACTGATAGTGCACAGGGTGCAGCAATGGACCAAGAAAAATATAAACTGCACATACCATGTTTCCTACCACCCTCAGAGAAATGGTTTGATGAATAATTGGAATGGGCAACTGAAACATTTGTTATTTAAAATGAGGAGGCCACAGACATGAAGGGCTAGTTAACTACCTTTCATGAGTGCATGCTCACACTTAACATGAGGAAGGCAAAGGGAGGATCTCCATTGGACAGATTCCTACATTTCTCTGGGGAATTTGGGAAAATAGGGGGTGAGAGAGAACCCTGGTGTCTTTGTACAGTTCTTCCCCACATCACATAAAATTACTTTCCTGAGGGATGCTAAGTTCCCAGGACCAGGGATGCAACTGCAGGTGCCAAAGGCAGGTGTATCCCTAAGCAAAAGACTGTAACCATACCCCTGAACATATACTCCAGATTCCACAGCCTTGTGAGACTTTCATCTGACCTGCTGATTTGGTTCACCCGGCAACCATGTGAATGAGGAAAATCTTGAAGACCAATGTCTGACCCATGGATTTGGGACTTGCCAACCTCCACAACTACATGAGCAATTTCCATGGTGGTTTGTGAATTCTATGAGATATCACAGCAAATTACACAACACTAAGACAGGTACACAAGAATCAGATTGGCTACATCTGTGGCAAGAATTGATGGAAAAGCTCAATATCTTTAGCCAAAACAGGGCCAGGAGCTGATTGTGGAACAGATCATCAACTGCTCATATGCAAGCTCAACTTGAAGTTGAAGGCAATTAAAACAAGTCCATGAGAGCCAAAATATGACCTGGAATATATCCCTCCTGAATTTAGAGACCATCTATAGAACAGATTTGATGCATTTAACACCAATGACCAAAAACCAGAAGAATTGTGGGATGATGTCAAGAACATCATCCATGAATAAAGCAAAAGATCATAAAAAAGACAGGATAGGGAGAAAAGACCAAAACAGACGTCAGATTCTGACTCTGAAACTTGCTCTTAAATGGAGAGTAGCTAAAGCAAATGGAAGAAATGACAAGATAAAGGAGCTGAACAGAAGATTTCAAAGAACAGCTTGAGCAGACAAACCCAATGACTATAATGAAATGTGCAAAGACTTGGAGTTAGAAAACAAAAAGGGAAGAACATGCTCAGCATTTCTCAAGCTGAAAGAACGGAGGAAAAAAAGCCTTGAGTTGCAATATTGAAAAATTCTGTGGGCAAAATATTGAATGATGCAGGAAGCATCAAAAGAAGATGGAAGGAATACACAGAGTTACTGTACCAAAAAGACCTGATCGATCTTCATCCATTTCTGGAGGTGGCATATGATCTAGAACCATTAGTGTTGAAGGAAGAAGTCGAAGCTGCACTGAAGGAATTGGCGAAGAACAAGTCTCCAGGAATTGACGGGATACCAGTAGATAGGTCTAAACAAATGGATGCCATGCTGGATGCACTCACTCAGCTATACCAAGAGATCTGGAAGACAGCTACCTGGTCAACTGACTGGAAGAGATCCATATTTGTACCCATTCCAAAGAAAGGTGATCCCACAGAATGTGGAAATTATCAAACAGTATCATTAATATCACATGCAAGTAAAATCTTACTGAAGATAATTTGAGAATGGTTGCAGCAGTATATTGACAGAGAACTTCCAAAAATGCAAGCTGGATTCAGAAGAAGATGTGGAACAAGAGATGTCATTGTTGATGTCAGATGGACCTTGGCTCAAAGGAAAGAATACCAGAAATATTTTTACTTGTGTTTTATTGACTATGCAAAAGCATTTGATTGTGTACATCATAAAAAAATTATAGATAACATTGAGAAGAATGAGAATTCCAGAACACTTGATTTTACTCATGAGGATTCTGTACATAGACCAGAAGACTGTCGTTTGAACAGAACAAGGGGACACTGCATGGTTTAAAATCAAGAAAGGATTTCTTCAGGGTTGTATCCTTTCACCATACTTGTTCAATCTGTATGCTGAGTAGATAATCTGAGAAGGTGACTATATGAAGAAGAACGCAGCATCAGAATTGGAGGAAGAATAATTAACAACCTGCAATTCATTGGCAACACAACCCTGATTGCTGAAAGTGAGGATGACTTGAGGCACTTACTGATGACGATTGAAGAGTACACTCTGCATTATGGATTACATCTCAATACTAAGAAAACAAAAAATACTCACAACTGGACCTGTAAGCAGCATCACGATAAATGGAGAAAAGATTGAAGTTGTCAGAGACTTCACATTGCTTAGTTCTACAATTGATGCCAATGGAAGCAGCAGTCAGAACATCAGATGACATATGTTGTTGCTGTTGTTATGTGTTATCGAGTCGGACCCGACTCATAGCGACCCCTCCTTGGGTTTCCAAGGCAGTATCTCTATGGAAGTAGATTGCCCCATCTTCCTTCCGAGGAGTGGCTGGTGGGTTTGAACCACCAGCCTTCTGGTAATCTGCTGCAAAGAACCTCTTTCAAGTGCTGAAGAGCAAAGATGTCTCCTTGAGGACTATGTTGCACCTGACCCAAGCCATGGTATTTTCAATCACCTCATATCCACGTGAGAGCTGGACAATGAATAAGGAAGACGGAAGAAGAGTCAATGCTTTTAAGTTGTGGTGCTAGTGAAGAATTCTGAAAGTATTATGGACTGCTAAAAGATCTAACATGTCTGTCCTGGAGGAAGTGCAGCTGGAATACTCCTTGGAAGCAATAATGGCCAGACATCATCTCACCTACTTTGGTTGTGTTGTCAGAATGGAGAATTCCCTGTAGAATGATGTCATCCTTGGTAAGATGGAGGGTCAACGAAAGAGGGAAAGGCCCTCAACGGGATGGATTGACACCATGGCTGTGGTGATGGGCTCAAGTATAGCAAGGATTGTGGAGCTCTCACTGCTGTGCATAGGGTCACTATGAGTCAGAAAAGACCTCATGGCACCTAACAACAACAAGAACACAGGAAGAAGAGTACTGAGGGGTGAAGGAGCAGTTGATGTTAGAGATGATGGAGTGGTATAGCAGTTTGGAAAATGTGAACATGTGAGACATCTTTAACCTCTGCCTCTTAAGGATCAGAGTTGTGCTGATCCTTCTAAAAGAAATTATTCGTGCAAACAGCAACCTGATTTATTTTCCCCAATAGGGGAGTTAATCAGATAAATCTGTCACACAGTTGTTGATATGTACCCACAATATGAGAAGTACTGTTTATGGGTCTGGAAAACTCCTTTCTTCTTTTTCTTTTCTTTTCTTTCTTTTTTTTTTTCTTTTTAGCAACTTTGATTGGAAAGTAAATTTTATGTTAATAGCAAAACTTATGCTATGGTGTGGGTTTTGGTCAGATCCCAAAACAGGTCATTTATCAATGGAAAATCCAGTATTAGTGATTTCTTGTAATAATGAACTATTTCTCCATTGTTTTTGTATCTAAGAGCAAGAGTAACCCAATTAGATCCTTCCCCACCAAGGAAGGCAGATTGATCTGAGGTTGGAAGGGAATTACATATCCAATAATTAAATCTTTTGAAATGGTGAGCATAAACATCTGCCCAATCTAGGAAAACATATTTAGTGGAGGCATGATTGTAGCATAGGTGGAAAGACAGAGAACCATTTTTAGCCTGGTCAGGGTATTGGGTAAGCCTTCTGCCTCAGATATTACCTGCTACTCACCACAGAATCATTTAAATATTATCTGCTACTCACCACAGAGTCATTTAAATGTAGCCTTCCATTCTCTGGTTGGTTGACTTATCCAAAGTGCAGTCTTAGCCTTTTTGAACTGCAGAATATGGATCCAAGGTTTTATTCCCTCTAATCTGGCTGCACATGGATTGATGTGAAAGACTAAGTTTGCTCCCTTCCAATAAAGTTCTAATGAGTCTTTTATGTGATGTCTCTTTCAATATACATATTCTTCTTGTGCAATCGAGGTAAGGCAGACTTCTAGAGTGTAGTTTCTGTCTGTCAAACTTTTCTCTAACCTGTGAATGATATTCATTAGAATATTGGATTGAATATTTGAAATACTTCAGTAATTCAGATTGACCAATGCTAAGATCAGTGTAGATAATAAGGAATGATCATGAGTCTCCCAGGAATTATTTCATAGAATAAAAGTTTTGAGATCCAGATGATGAAGACCTCAGATTTAAAAATGTAGGGAAAGATCTTAGTTCAGGATACATTCAAATTTTCATACACCTTTTCTCTTTGTTTCTTTATAATTCCTTTAGTTCTTCCTACTAGACCAGACAAAGGGGATGATAGCAACAATGTAGCTTGTGAAAAACTGGAAAAACAACACACAGTTTTTTGATGACTTTACAAGTGAAATGAATTTCCCAATCACTACAAAGAGTTCTTGGTGCTCTCCACATAAGTATGATGCTTTCAAGATGTTTCTTTTCTACAAAGGCTTCGGTCATACAATGACAGGGGAATTCTTCTACCCAAATACATCATTACTAATACAAATGTAAAGCCATTTGAGAATAGAAGTTAAACAGAATATTGCTTCCATTAGCATATAGGCCCTGAAGACAATGGATATCATCCAGGTAAGACATTAAGGTATTTTCCAGAATCATATTGAGGGCAAATATTGCAATGAATGGAATCATGTTGGGAAACCTCAAAATATTTTTTCTACCAATGTATTTTTTTAAGCTTGTCCTATGTGGGAACCTTCATGTAAGGCTTGTATTATAGGAACATGCAAGAAATTGGGTAACAGAGTTTTCTTATTAGGCCTTGCTCTGGTTACCTAGTGCCACTCTGACAGAAATATACCACAAATGGGATGGCCTTAAAAAACAGGAGTTTATTCCTAAAATTTGGAGGCTGCAAGTCCAAGTTCAAAGTGCCAGGCTCTAGAGGCTGGGTGAAAGCCCCTCAGCCTTGGGTTTCAGCTCTGCCTCCAGCTTCCGGCCCACTGAAGTTAGAGGCATTTCTTCATTCAGACAGCTGCTGGCTGCTGAGGCTGAGAAGCCCAAGGTTGACAAGTAAAATGGCACAGTCCCAATGTTACCAAACCACACAGCAGGCCATTAGTTTAAGTCTTTTGTAAGTCCCAAGGTCGGCAGAGCATGGCAGACTGCTAAACAATGACACGGCTACACACAGGTTCCAAGAGTCCCATAGGCTAGAGACCGTTCCCAAAGCTGCTTCTTATATATGGGAAGCAGACCACATACCCGAAGCAGCTACTTAGCTGCTTGTGGTAGATCCCACCATGGAGTTGATTGCCAATCTCACCATGGGGAATAACTACATTCAGCTGCCCAGCCACTCAACCACGCCCAGCCAAGTTGACATAAAAACATAACCACCACAGGCCCAGTCCACAATTTAGTGGTAGGATCTTGGTAACAACCTGCCTTTTTCCATGCCCTAATTTCTTCTATTTTGGATAATTTTTTGTGTTTTCATGTTTTTCTAAACTTAATTCATGAAGATTGGACATATCAGTGGAAAAATTTGAATCTCTTTAACATAAGTACAGAAACAACTTGAGAGGCAGCTTGTTTGACTGCAATATCAAGATTATTTCCTTTAATTTCTTCAGTTTGGGGTACTCCTTTTGATTAGTAAGTTTGTATTTTTATCACAGCAATTTCAGAGAGGAGTTATAGAATGTATAAAAGTCCGCTACTAACTTCCTTTTTTTTCTTTTCATGGCATTTTTAGAAGAGGTTAAAAATCCTTTTTATTTCCATAACATGTCAAAATCCTGTTTAATTCCAAAACAATACCTATTATCCGCAAAAATATTAACAGATTTTCCTGAAGCAATTCTACAAGCTCTAGAGAGTGTAATTAATCCAGCTTGTTGGGTTGAAGTGGCTTCAGGGAAAATCTGACTTTCAAGAACTTCAGTAGAAGCCATAGCAGTTTATGCAGCTTTATAGTGAGAAGTAGTGGGATTAGGTTTTAAACAGAAAACAGTTACAAAGAAACCTGAATCAGGATTAGTTACAGGGTTCTCTTTTCAGTCTTTCTGGGGGTTTAAAAGGTCCTCAATCAAGCCTACATAATCATATGTAGGATAGTTGTTCTCAATGGTTGTGGGAAGAAGAGTAGCTGGACTTAAACAGGCCACGGAGTGTAACGTAGAGTTAGATGCAGCCCGAAGGAGAACTACATAAAAGGTGAGACTGCTGGAAGAAAGATGTTGTGTCAAGGCAGAATTAAATAAAGCAGACACAGCATGGGACACATGGATAGCAAAGAAATTTCCTAGCACCACATCTGCTGTGATTGCCCCTAGTTTGGCAGTAGCAATCAAAGCCCTAAGGTAGGGAAGGTACCCACTAGCTACAGGTTCAAGTTGTAGGCTATACTCACCGATAGATATACATTTTTTTTTCCTTCATGTTTTTGAGTTATTTCACTTACAGACAAGGAAAAATATAGGTGGTTGTTGGGAAAACCTAGAGCATGTCTGTTCATTAAAGCCCCTTTTTATCTGAGTAGCTTCTCAATCTTCTGACACAATTTGAAATAAATCCAGCTTAAAGACCTTGTATAAAGACTAAGCCAACAAAGACAAATGTGAATCTGTGTTTAACAATAGCTGCAGAGTCCTAGAAACCCCTGTAGCTGTTCCTTTTTTGGGAAATATAAGAAATACAACAATAACTTCTTTCCATTTACTATCAATGGAGTTGTATTCTGCAGAAATTAAAAAACGAAAACCAAACTCACTGCCATCAAGTCAATTCCAATTCATAATAATCCCATTGGGTTTCCAAGGCTGTACATCTTTATGGAAGTAGATTGCCTCATCTTCTTTCCATGGAGTAGCTGGTGGGTTTGAACCACCAACATTCTGGATAACAACCAAATATTTTACTTACTAGACCACTAGAGCTCCGTTAAGTCATGCAAATATTTTATAGAAAGCTGACCTAATTGTTATTTTTGTTTGGAAATCTTACACCCACCAACAGCCAGATGTTTTGATAAAGCAGCAAGTTCATCAAGGTAGGGTTGCTGGGAGGTTGAGCAAATATGGAAATTATCAATGTATTGCAAAAATATTTGCTTGTAAACTGTAAAGGCTGCAAATTTGCATGCAGAATCTGACATTCAGTAAATCTTTGGAGTATTACTTTCCAGGTAATTTATTCATTTTCCCAGGGTAAAGGAAACAAATACCGATTTTCAGACTACATGGAAACACTGAAGAAAGCACTGTAAATATCCACAACTGTAAAATGAGTTGCATCTGAAGGGACAATGGGAAGTAATAAATCAAGATTAGAGACTACTGGAAATCTAGGAATAACAATAAAGTTGATTTCCCACAAATCTTGAACAAATTTCCAAACCCTATTATTATTTATTTTAAAACTGGAAAAACAGGAGTATTTCAAGGGTTACTGGACAGGGTGATCAATTCTCTCATAGGGAAATATTGTACAAGGGGAACTAGTCCTTCATTTGCTTCTCATTTGAGTGGATTCTGGGGAATTTTTTGCAGAGGTTTAGATAAATATGTTTGAATTTCAGTTGGCTCAGCTGACAAAACTGACATATGTCTGTGGATATTATGGCCCATAAGGATCCAGGGACTAAGAAAAAGAAGGGAAAGGACTATACTGAGTTGAATTTTGAAAATGACAAGTGCTTGCATATAGAAAATATACATAGGCTTCTTCTTCTTGAATATTGTCAAATTCAGAACCTGTCTCTGTTAATTTAGGGGTATCAGTAAGATCAATTTAGGGGTATCAGTAAGATCAAGGGAGCTCTGGTAGTGTAGTGTCTAAGGCACTTGACTACTAATCAGAAGGCTGGTGGTTCAAACCCACCAGCCGCTCCTCAGAAGGAAGGTTGGTCAACCTACCTCCATAGTGATACCACCTTGGAAACCCAAGGAGGGGTCGCTATGAGTCGGATCTGACTCAATGGCACGTAACACCAACAACAAGAAGCAAGATCAATATTTCTTCCTTCTCATTAAACTGTAAATGATAATTCTATTTAGGTAAAAGATTGAAAAGAATGTCAGAACTGAGCAAAAGAGGATGATATACTCAAGAGGATTAATATATCTTCTATTATATATTAATAGATCTCAAAGCAGGTTTAGAATGAGTCAGTATTTGTTCCTGATTGATAACCCCCAATAGTTTTGAGCTTTTAGCATTCTATGGAAGGGACTTTTAAAAACTGGTTTGGTTGATAGCAAACAAAGTATCTCTAGTGTAAATAAAAGTTGGCAAGATCACCATTAATAAATAATAAATAATAAATAAAATGGTTTCTCCTTGAGGATTAAGATGCACCACATGAAAAGTCCTGGTTTGAGCTTGAAGTTCCTTTTTTCTGAATCTTCATTGCAGAATTTTTTAAAAGGGGTGTTATGTCAGTCTTTATTTATTTATAACCTATAGTATTGATTTTTCCAATGGCCACATTTTTTACAATAGTGAAAAATACCTGCCTTTGTGTTATGGGAAGTTTCAGTATTTTTCTTTTGAGTAGGAGAGTGTAATTTTTGCAACTGAAGGACCATTAATTTATTAGCCCTAGAAATTCTTTCAGCTTTAAGAGCCTGGGGAAGTTTGGAATCTCAATTGTTTGGCTTGTCAATAGGAGCTGTCTCCCAGTTTAATTGAGATCACTCTACCAAGCCTGGGATCTCAGTTTTTTAAGACTGGGTATGAAAAAAACCATTGAAAGTGCTGGAGGCACCAGGTGCAATCAAAGTAAGTTCAGAGTGTTTGAAAAACTTTGGGAGCAGCCAAATCTAATAATCACAAACACTTTTACCTTTAGTTTTTTTTACAAGAGTGAATTTTAGTCCAGTCAATTAGTGGACAAAAGACCTTTGGCATAGCCTCTAGCAGTGTTTTCACTCATGGCCTGAGAGCCTTCCAACTGCTAGGTGGACATTTTATCAATATTTAAGGCTAACTGTTCTTGGGTTCTTTTTATTCTGCCTATTCTAGCCGTAATGTGACTTCCCCTGAGACAGTGATTTTGTGAAAAAGCTGATATATGCTGAGGAGTTTGGGCTGGTAGGCTTCAACGAAGATTTTAAATTCTTCAGAGAATTTGTAGGGGTATTCACAGAGTTTAGGAAAATCTTTCACAATGCTACATGATACTGAGTGTGTACATGGGGTAAAAGTGGTTTGAGAGACATCTTTTGCATCATGGGTGGGATGAATTTTGAGAAAATTTGAGGCAAGAGTTCATTTGCTGGTCTTTTAGGGAAAAAGAGAAGTTCAGATCAAATGTCAGCAGAGGAGTAGGAAGAGACAAAAGGGCATAAAGAGGTAGCAGCCAGCAGGCGAGCAGAAAGGGTGGGAGCTGAAATTTGACATTGTGTTCTTTATTCTGCTTAGTTCATTTAGAGATAGAATCCTGCAGGAAAGCATTTTACTGTCTTGATGTATTTTAGAGGCACCAATATGCCAATCAAAATAGGCATTCCACTGGGACTATTCAATCCAGGAGCCATGGTAATCTAACTTACTGTGTTGTGGTTGTTGTTGTTGTTATGTGCCGTCGAGTCAGCCCTGACTCATAGCGACCCCTCCTTGGGTTTCCGAGGCAGTATCACTACGGAAGTAGGATTGCCCA
>NW_006921742.1:331795-332971 GCF_000298275.1 Orycteropus afer afer | reverse complement strand
AAACCCAAGGAGGGGTCGCTATGAGTCAGGTCTGACTCCATGGCACATAACAACAACAACAACAGTCAGTCATGCATGATTGTAGTCACTTATACATGATTACGGTCATGAACACATTTTTTTCTGAGAACAAATTGTTTACATCTTGACACATTCTTCCTAACTTTTCTATTTCCTGAGAACTCACATTGACCCCATCATTCTTATGTCTGACATGAATGTTCCCAGGTTGAAAGTTCTCTGATTACAGTGGTGTCCTTATAAAAGGGGTGAAGAGACACAGAGAGACAGATTGAGATGAGATAATTATGTAGAAATGCATTTATAAGCCAAGGAACACCAAGAAGTTTGTGGGGTTACCATCACCTGAAAAACACAAGAAAAGATCTTCCTCCAGAAGGAATACTAGGGGGAAAAAAATTACAAGACAACAAAGCAAAAAGTTAGTTTTTAGAAAAAATAGTAAACAAATAAAAATGCTGGCAAATGTGATGTGAACTTGGATATGAAAGAAAGAAATTGGTAGTGGTTGAAAGAGGCTGAAAAGTTAAATGGGGATTTTCTGTTCTCGTTGTTGATATTACTTTTGTTTTGTATTTTAAGACTTAAAAAAAAATTAAAAAATAAAAACCTCAGTGCCATTGAGTCAGTCTCTAGTTATAGCGTAATCCTGTTGAGTTTCTGAGGCAGTGTCTCTACAGAAGTAGATTACCCAATCTTCTTTCTGAGGAGTGGCTGGTGGATTTGAACAACCGGCCTTCTGGTTAGCAGTCAAATGCCTTAGGCACTTCGCCATCAAAGCTTGAGCACACATATAGTCTTAGGGAAAAGTCTCAGTCAAAGTCATGAGCTAGGTAGCAGCCAAGTGTGCTAGGCTAGAACTCAGGACCAGTGATTTCTTGTTCAGGGTTCTTTCTACTATATCATTCTATTTGTCCTTAGTAGGTATCACAGACACCTGTATATCAACATAGCAGTTTCTCTGACATTACTCACTGACAATGAGTTGGATCTGACCCATAGCAACCCCTCCTTGGGTTTCCGAGGCAGTATCACTACGGAAGTAGGATTGCCCCACCTTCCTTCCAAGGAGTGGCTGGTGGGTTTGAACCGCCAGCCGTCTGGTTAGCAGGCAAGTGTCTTAGCCACTATGCTACCAGACCTCATATATTTTAT
>NW_006921742.1:326640-331695 GCF_000298275.1 Orycteropus afer afer | reverse complement strand
ATACTTTATCTTCTTTCATTTGAAGCAGAACAATTTCAGAACACAAATTTAGAGCCAGGTTAATTAAAGAAGAAAAAGTGCCAAAGATAAAATATAAGGTTAAAAGACTTCTGGTTCTTCCACGATAGAGAATCTTACTCTTCTCTTGTCCTCCCCCTTACAATTAAAAAACTATACATGTAACACAAGATAGCATAGGAAATCTCTGAATGGTGCAAAGAATAAGGTGGGTTCCCTAAGGACTTGTGAACTCAAGGAGTAACTGGATGGTGAATTCCCTGATTCCCTTAATTCCTCCCACTTATCTCAAATAAGAAGGAGCTCTGGTGATGCAGTAGTAAAGCATTTGACTGCTAAGCAGAAGGTCTGTTGTTCAAATCCACCAGCTGCTCTGTGGGAGAAAGATGAGGCGATCTATTTCTGTAAAGATTTACAGCCTTGGAAATCCAATGGGCATTGCCATAAGTCAGAATCAACTCAATGGCAGTGGATTTTGTTCAGATTTTTTATCCCAAATTGGATGATGCTGGGGAAGTCTCTATCCTAGAACTGACTAGAGGCTTGAGCATAAAATTCTCCAAATAAAACCCGCTCCCTCACCAAGGGACTGAAAAAAAGTGATCAGAAAACTCTTTGTCAATATAAATTCTACTTCAAAGACTAAGAAAAGCATTTTCATCCAAAACTTCAACCGCCATATTTCAACAGGTCTAAGGAGGAAGATGATCTTGCAAGACTTTGACCTGACCCTGCAGAAGGAGATGATGTGCTTCCATTTCCCTGGTAGTAGCATCAACTAGGCAAGAAAGGGAGCTAATTTTCCATCTTCTGATTGGTAGTAGCAGGTAGTGGTCTGAGTCCCCAACCAGTGTAGTATTAGTGGGGTCATTCATCAAACTAAGCCTATACCCACCCCCAGATCCAACGAGAATTAACAAAATAAGATGAAGATTGGCTGTCCCTCCTCCTCTGGTGACAGAGGGCTCAGTAGGTAGATGAATCTGTACCTTCACTACAGCAACAAAGCGATGTAAATCAGCCTACCAGACCCCCCATTCACAAGTGGCAGTGAGGGTCAGGAAGAAGCTGATATTACACATCTGTTTGAGTCAGTAGGCAGTGTTATATTTGATCCTCCTTTCACAGGGAAGGTGTAAGTCAGATTGACACAGGAGCTGAAAATCCAACCTACCCTTCTTCATTGAGTCTGTATGTGTGAGTATCCCACACATACCAAGGCAGATTGGTGAATCCCAGTAGGAAATAGAACATCAACCCTTACTCAGTTCTTGCACTACACCTCAGCTAGATGACCACATGCTTAATTAACAGAACATTGGCCTATATAGTACTGGAAGGCAAGAAAGAACTCAAGCCTTCCAGCAATCAAGAGGATGGTACAGAGTAAGATAGTTTTCTGTTCTTTTGTACATGAATGAACATGGGTCAGAATGAATTTGAGGGCAACAAACAACAACAATAAAGAACTATCAATAATGAATTCTATAGCTTCAGGTTGAAGCTGAAGACTAATAATACAAGTCCATGAGAGCCAAATATGACCTAGATTATATCCCTCCTAATTTAAAGACCATCTAAAGAACAGATTTGATGCATTGAATACCAAGGACTGAACCAGAGGAATTGTGGGATGACATCAAGAACATCATCCATGAAGAAAGCAAAAGGTCACTAAAAAGACTGGAAGGGGAGAAAAGACCCAAAGGGATGTCAGAAGAGACTATGAAACTTGCCCTTGAACAAAGAGTACCTAAGGGAAATGGAAGAAATGACAAGGTGAAAGAGCCAAACGGAAGACTGTAAAGAGCAGCTTGAGAACACAAAATCAGTTATTATAATGAAATGTGCAAAGACATGGAGTTGGAAAGCCAAAAAGCAAGAATATGCTTGGCATTTCTCAAGCTGAAAGAACTGAAGAAAAACTCAAGCCTTGAGTTGTAATATTCTATGGGCAAAATATTGAATGATGCAGGAAACATCAACAGAAGATGGAAAAAATACACAGTCACTGTACCAAAAAGATTTGTTCAATGTTCATCCATTTTAGGAGGTGGCATATGATCAAGAACCAATGGTATTGAAGGAAGAAGTTGAAAATGCACTGAAGAATTGGGGAAGAATAAGTCTCCAGGAATTGATGGAATACCCACTGAGATATTTCAACAAAAAGATGGTATGTTGGAGGCACTCACTTGCCTGTGCCAAGAGATTTGGAAGACAGCTACCTGGCCAACTGACTAGAAGAGATCCATATTTATACCCATTCCAAAGAATGGTAATCCCACAGAATGTGGAAATTATCAAAGAATATCAATATCATTTACAAGTAAAATCTTGCTGAAGATAAATCAAAAAAGGTTGCAGCAGTATATTGACAGAGGACTTCCAGAAATGCAAGCTAGATTCAGAAGAGGACGTGGAATGAGGGATATCATTCCAGATGTCAGATGGATACTGACAGAAAGCAAAGAATACCAGAAAGATGTTTACTTGTATTTTATTGACTATGCAAAAGCATTTGATTGTATGGATCATAACAAATTATATATAACATTGAGAAAATGGGAATTCCAGAACACTTACTTATGCTCATGAGGAACCTGTACATAGAACAAGAGGTTGTCTTTCAAACAGAACAAGGGGATATTGCATCATATAAAATCAGTAAGGGAGTGTGTCAAGGTTGTATCCTTTCACCATATTTATTTAATCTGTATGTTGTTGTTGTTGTTATGTGCCGTTGAGTTGGACCCAACTCATAGTGACCCCTCCTTGGGTTTCCGAGGCAGCATCACTACAGAAGTAGGATTGCCCAACCTTCCTTCTGAGGAGTGGCTGGTGGGTTTGAACCACCAGCCTTCTGGTTAGCAGTCAAGTGCCTTAGCCACTATGCTACCAGAGCTCATCTGTATGATGAGCAACTAATTTGAAAAGCAGGACTATATGAAGAAGAGCATGGCATCAGGATTGGAGGAAGGCTCACTAACAACCTGTGATATGTAGATTACACAACTTTCCTTGCTGAAAGTGAGGACGACCTGAAGCACTTACTGATGAAGATCAAAGATTATAATCTGCAGTAGGTATTACATCTCAACATAAAGAAAATGAAAATCCTCACAACTGGACCAATCAGCAGCATCATGATAAATGGAGAAAAGATTGAAGCTGTCAAAAATTTCATATTGCTTGGTTCCACAATCAACACCAATGGAAGCAGCAGTTAAGACATCATATGACATATTCCACTGGGCAAATCTGCTGCAAAGACTTCTTTAAAGTGCTAAAGATCAAAGATATCTCTTTGAAGAGTAAGGTGCACCTAAGCCAAGCCATGGTATTTTCAGTCACCTCATATGCATGGGAGAACTGAACAATTAATAGGGAAGACCAAAGAAGAGTTGATGTGGTGTTGGCAAAGAATACTGAAAGTATCATTGATTGCCAGAGAACTAACAGATCTCTCCTGGATGAGGAGCAGTTAGAATGCTCCCTGGAAATGAGATGGTCAGATTTCATCTCACCTACTTTGGTTATGTTGTCAGAAGTCACCATTCCCTGGAGAAAGATATCATCCTTGGTAAAGTGGAAAGTCAATGAAAAAGAACGCCTTAATGAGATGGATTGACACAGTGGCTGCAGTGATGGGATCAGGTATAGTAAGGATTGTGAGGCTGGTGGAGGACTGGGCAGTTTTGTTCTGCTGTACATAGGGTCACTATGAGTTGGAGCTGACTCAACAGCATGTAATAGTAACATAACTTATTGCCAAATACTCAATTTTGACTCTCAGTGACAGAGTAAAGTTGTCCCACTGTGTTTCCAAATCCTTATGGAAACAGACAGGCACATCTTTCTCCCTTGATGTGTCTGGATTTGAACTGCTATTCCAGTTAGCAGTCAAGCACTTAACGCCTTCACTGCCAGGAATCCATGAATTCTATACTCAGCAAAATTATTCTTCATAAAAGAAGGGGCAATCATGACATTTGAATTATATGTGATGGAGTACTATCACACCAAAGGGTATCACCAGTGAAAATATCTCTCAACAATATAAGTTTAATTAAGATAATGTCAGTTGACAGAAAATTCAGATAATTAGCACACCAATAAATCAGAAAGAAATGATAAAAGTAGGAATTTCAGAACACTGTTGTTGTTGTTATGTGCCACCAAGTTGGCCCCGACTCATAGTGACCCCTTCTTGGGTTTCCAAGGCAGTATCACTATGGAAGTAGATTGCCTAACCTTCCTTCCGAGGAGTGACTGGTGGGTTTGAACCTTCAGCCTTCTGGCTAACAGTCAAGTGTCTTAGGTACCATGCTACCAGAGCTCCATTAGGAATGAAATAAAAGCAAAAAAAGTATTAAGTATCTAGATATATAAAGTAGACTATTCTTCTTTTGACATATTTAAAATATTTTATGGTTAAAAGCAAAATATATTGTCTTATGGAGTTTTCGATGTATATAGATATATGGTAGGGAGCTCTGGTGGCATAGTGTCTAAGGCATCTGACTGCTAACAAGAAGGCTGATGGTTCAAACCCACCAGTCACTCCTCGGAAGGGGCAATCTACTTCTGTAGTGATACTGCCTTGGAAACCCAAGGAGGGGTCGTTATGAGTCAGGTCCAACTTGATGGCCCATAACAACAACAACAACAACAAGATATATGGTAACTATAGCTAATGATAGGAAAATAAAGAGATCTCATTTGTGGTAAATTTCTACATTGAAAATAGTAAGATTTTAACACAAAATAAAATGTGTAAAGTTAAGCATGAATGTTGTAAGCTCTTGAACAACTACTAAAGAGATTATACATAGATTTATAGTTAAAGTGTTGTTGTTCTTAAGTGACTTCAAATAAATTCTAACTCATAGGGACCACATAGAACAGAGTAGAACTGCCCCATAGGTTTCTCTTGGCTGTAATTTTTATGGAACTAGATCACAAGCTCTTTCTCCCATGGAGCTGCTGAATGGGTTCTCTCTTAGGCTGGGTTCTCTAGAGGAGCAGAAGTAGTGA
>NW_006921742.1:292692-326540 GCF_000298275.1 Orycteropus afer afer | reverse complement strand
GAGAGAGAGAGAGAGAGAGGCAAATCCCAAGTCAATGGGTCAGACATCAGGCTGCAGGCTTCTCCTAACTCATGTAGCTGTAGGGGCTGATGAACCTAATATCAGAAGACCAGCAGGCAATACAGCTGGCTACTGACTGTGGAGGCTAATGAATCCAAGACATCGGGTAAGATGTCAGGGTGCTGGCTCACAAGCTAAAAAGGTAATAATCCCAAGATCAGCAGACAATATGCTAGGCCACTGGTTCAAGTTCAAAGAACCAGCGGTCAGATTAGGATGAGCCAGATGCAGGATCCAGATCAAGCAAAAAGCCAGAGAGTTTTACCAGAACGCACACATAGAGTGGAAGTGGGACTCTTGAGGAAACACCTTTTCAACGGATTGATTGCTCTTAGTAGATCTCATCCTGTAGGTGATTAAATTATATCAGATCTCATTATGGGGGATGACTACATCATGACTGATAAATCACTGATAATTACGGCCTCACGAACTTGACACATAACCTTAACCATAATAGGTTTTGACTGCCAAACTTTCCATTAACAGTCAAGCACTTAACCATTCATGCCACCAAGGACACTTATAGTCAAAGTAACAAGTGATAAATTAAAATGAAATATTCAAAAATATTCAAATATCTCAAAACAAGGCAGTAAGTAGAAACAGAAAAACAAAACAAAAAGGTAATACATAAGGAATGAATATAAAATGATAAACCTAGTTAAAAGCATATTAATAATTACATTAAATTAAATGATCTATACAAATCAGTAACAACAAAGAGAGTTAAAACGGATTTTAAAAAGACCCAACACGATACTATTTACCAGAATATCCCTTCACATATAATGATACACATCGCTTAAATGTAAAAGAATGGCCAAAGCTATATCATGAAAAGAATAATCAAAAGAAAGCTAGAGTAGCTACATTAATAAAGGACAAAGAAGATTTCAGGGCAGAAAGGAAATTACCAGGGACAAAGAAGAACATTACTTAGTGATAAAATAGGTAATTCACCAATAAATCATAACAGTTCTTAATGTATACTCAGCAAAGAGCAGAATTCTAAGCACTTGAGGTAAAAAAAAAAAAGAAGCAAAACTAAAATCCATAACTATATTTGATAACATCAACACCTCTTGCTCAGAAATTGATAGAACAACTAGACAGATAATCAGAAAGAATAGAGAACAAAGTCATCAAAAATTGTACTTAATTGACATGTATAGATCTTTCCACCCAAAGAGCAGAATATAAGTTCTCTTCAAGTGAATGGAGCATCCACAAAGATGGACTATATCCTGTGTCATAGGACAACAGACTCAAAAAGGTGAGGGTCGTACAAAGTATGTTTTCTGACCATTATGGGATTAAATGAATTCACTAGAAATCAATAACACAAAGAAACAAGAAAATTTTCCATGCACTTGGAAGTTAAATAACACAAGTTTAAATTATCCATCAAAGAGGAAGAATCAAGGGAAATTAGAAATATATACTAAATTGAATGAAAATAAGAATGAGATATATCAAAATTTGTGGAACTTAGTTAAAGTGCTTACAGGTAAATTTATAGCATTAAATGCTCACATTATAAAAGAAAAAAAGCTCAAACCAATCTAAATAGACATTTTAAAATATTAATAATTTAAAATATAGCCAAAGAAACAGAACGAAGGAAATAGTAAATTTAGATCAGAAATCAATACAATTAGAAAAAAAAAAAAAAGGAAGTCAAGGGAACCAATACCTCATTCCTCAAAATCATTAATAAAACATAAAGTTCTAGCCACTCTGAAAGAGTAAAAAGAGGAGACATAAATAGCTAATAATAGGAACTAGAAGAAGAAATATCACTACAGAATCGATCAGTCATGAAAGGTGTAAGAAGCAAATGCTATGAACAAATCATTGCTTATAAATGCAAAGACTTGACTTTCAAACTGTCACATTATTGCATATTAAAGCTCTGGATTTTGAATGATGATCTTTGCTACAGATTTCAGTGGCCTGTTTTAGATAATAAAATCAAGGATGTTACTCATTGCACCATATAAAATTTTGTGTCTTCTTTCAATAAATTGTGAAAACTCCATGCAGTGGAGGTGGAGATGTGGCTGGAGGATTATAGGGGAAGGGAAAATGAAACTTTGCTAATTATTCAAATTTTAATTTCATCATTTTAATAGTCTTCTCCTTAATTCAGGACTGGATGTGCCTATCAAGTCTCCTTAACTTGAGTAATACAGTTATCGCTGTAGATCCACAGCTTTTCTCCTGCCTTTCTAAAGCAGTAGTAGAGATATGTGTGGAGTCCCCCCAACAATTTCACACCAGTTTGCCACACACTTCCTTTGTGATAGAGGTAATTGAAGGGAAATGGCTATGTTGACCTTTAATATGTCCATTCATTCACCACTCACTCCCTATACCTTATACTCCTCAATCTATCACACTTTTGTCAAAAGCATTTTCCTATTCTACAGTTTCTAAGAAAAAGCTCAAGCCTGGGTATTTACATTTAAAAATTGTATCTCTCTTACTCCTTTGCATCCCTGAAGGTGAAAAGAATCAAGGCTCCCCATATTTTTAATTAAATCAGGTTAAAGTCTTGGGAGGTCAGAAATAAAATCTTTCAGCTCCTGATGGAATTTTTCATTCTCATTTTTCTACTTTTTGAATTTAATAGTATATAATAATGTGCTGTTTATTTTAATGATTTTTTTATGGGTCAAACAAGGATGGGGATTTACATTTGTCTCTTAAATTCTATTGAAAATAAGATCCTTCAAATATATTCAACTACTCAGATGCTGGGAACTCTGGTAGCGTAGTGCCTAAGGCACTTGACTGCTAACCAGACGGCTGGCGGTTCAAACCCACCAGCCACTCCTCGGAAGGAAGATGGTGCAATCTACTTCCATAGTGATACTGCCTCAGAAACCCAAGGAGGGGTCACTATGAGTCAGGTACGAATCAACGGCACGTAACAACAACAACAACACAGATGCTTGATGCTATAGCTTCTGGGACTGCATACAGAAGTATAACAAGTTTGTGTATGTGAAATTTGAAAAGATAAATGACAATTTAAGCCCAAAATACTTTCAATTTAATAATGCTGAAATAAGGAATGGGGGGGGGGAAGCACTAAAGTTTCTCTCTGTGTCCTTAAAAATCTTACTGCGAATATTGCCCAAATAACCAGAATGCTTTCATAAATGTGCCATCAATTAGACATGTTCTAAATATTTCTAATAGTTGCCAACCGGGAAATGATTATACTGAAAACCTTATATTGAGTCAGTGTTTGTTTGTTTCATTAACCATTAGCAGTGTCAACATTTTTAATATGATATCCATGAAGCCAGATGGCAAATAAAGACTTCTGGCTATAAGCCTCTATTGAACATAACTTGGATTACAAAGCTATCATTTAATTGATTCACATATGTGAACCATAGATCATAACAATATTTTGTTGATTTTTGTAGAATACAGCAATCCTTAGGGTTTCATGATCCCAAAAAGCCAAAGTCACCAGTTTTTGTTCCTCTTTGTCTTTTTCCCCTTTATCATGATGTCATGACTGTCAAAATTTAGCTAAAAATCAAAAACCAAAATAAAAATAATGCCTTGTATACTGACATCTTTCTAAGATATTCCCTGGTCTTCCTTTGAATTCTCAATCATTCTTTATTCTCAGTATTTACACTTGAATCAATAATACCATTTGCAGGTGGATAGCACAAAGAATTCTAACAACAATGAAAAGAAAAAGAATGGTTGTTATAACTATAACAAAACCAAATCCATTGCTGTTGAGCCGTTTCAAACTCATCACTACCCTACGAGGCAGAGTAGAAGTGTCCCATAAGGTTTCCAAAGCTGTAAATTTTTACAGAAGCAAACTGTCATATTTTTCTGTGTCTGAGCAGCTGGTGGATTTGAACTACTGACCTTTCAGTTAGCAGCCAAGTGTTCTAATCACTAAGCCACTAGGGCTTCTGCTATATTTTCTTGTTGTTAGGTGCCATGGAGTCAGTGCCAACTCACAGTGACCCTATGGACAACAGACAAAATATTGGTAGGTCTTGGACCATCCTCACAATCACTACTATGTTTGAGTTTGAGCCCATTGATGCAACCAGTGTGCCTATCCATCTCACTGAAGGTCTTCCCCATTTCCTGACCCTCTGCTTTTCCAAGCATGATATCATTCTCCAGGGACTGGTCCCTTCTAACAACATAACCAAAGTATGAGAGACAAAGTCTGGTGATTCTTGCTTCTAAGGAGTGTTCCAATTATATTTTTTCCAAGACAAATTTGTTGGTTTGTCTGGTAGTCATGATGTATTCAGTCCATAGTAGACCACATATGTGTCAGTTTGTTGTGCTATGGTGGCTTGCATGTTGCTCTGTTGTTGTATTTCAAATGCCAGCAGAGTCATCCATAGTGGATTGGCATCCAAAGAGATTCCAAACTAAGACAGACCAGAAAGAAGGAAGAGAAAGTCTCCTTCTGAAAAAATTTCCCCTGAAAACCTTACGAATAGCTGTAATTCTAGATGCCAATAATCATAAAGTCAATTTGAAGTTTTAAATATCCCTAAAAACCGTATTTTCCACATATTGTTTCTTTTCTGTCTTTTCTGACTAAAAATAAGCAATTTTTTTTTAAAAAAAGAGATTACAGCATCATTAATTTTCAGATAAATCATTCAGAATTTAAATCCATGTGATATCTTCTGATCAGAGTGAAAACAGGTAAGAACATGTGGAAGGTAATAGACATTATATAAGACTCAGATTTTATTTTTCATGCAGAATGATTCAATCTTATTTACCTCTAGTGGTGCTGTGGCAAAGCATTTGGCTGCTAACCACAAAGTGAACAGTTCACACCCACCAGCTGCTTCATGGGAGAAAGATGAAGCAGTTTGCTTCTGTAAAGATTTACAGCCCTGGGAACCCTATGGGGGATGCTAGAAGTCAGAACTGATATATATAAACTTTTCTAGTAAATAGTATTATCTGAGTTTGGCAATTCTAGTGCTCTAACTCTTGGAATCATTATAAAACAACTAAATGGAGAATACACAACCTAGATTTTCTCCAGTTATTACTTGCATTCAGATAGGCTACCATTAATACATTCAAAATTTAGATGTGTGCCTGTTGAAAATTAGAATATTCCTTATAACAAAATGTAGATATATACATACACACATACACCCAACATATATATTTCAATAAAAATTTTATACTTCACTTCTAGCATATTAAAATTTTCCAATATAGTGTATACTTTCCAAATCTCTTGCAAGCTTGTTTTCTATATAAAAAAAATCTAATAAATAAAGATTTATTGCCAGATTTGTTACAGATTCTAATTTAGTTGCAAAAAAGAAAAGAAAGAAAGAAAATATGTACAAGATGGTGGCTTTGACTTGGGTGCAGGGAAGGGCAATGTACCCAAAGTGAGTGATTAACAGGGTGACATTGAGGAAGAGGGAGACATAAAAAAGTACATGGGAGGTACAGACAACAAAGATGAACCCTTCTGTATGTACAGTACTGTGTTGTCAGTGATGGTAAGCCTTGACTTGTGGGTGGAAAAATGGGTGGACAGGGTGAATGATCAGGGGTCTAGGCAGGGGGGAGTGTGCCCATGACCATGCACAGATTTTGCAGATGATGTTTCTACAAGCATATTTGTATTGTTTTAAGAATGTCCAAGTGCATAGGAGAGCTGACAATGGACACGTTTGTGGTGGCTTCTTGGCGACAGCCAGCTACCCTGACGTAGAGAGTAGTTGGACCTGCAGGTTTGGGACCATGGTTTCTGGGGACACCAAACTCAATTGGCATAACATACTATACAAAAGCATTGTTCTATATCCTACGTTGGTGAGTAGTGACTGGGATCTTAAAAGCTTGCAAGTGACCATCTAGATGCAACGATGGTTCTCTCCTCATCCAGAGCAAAGAAGAATGACGAAAACCAAAGACACCTGGAAACAATTCATCCAAGGGACTGGTAAATCCTCAACCCCCCTATGATCATGAGACCAGAAGAATGAGATGGTGCCTGGCTACCATTGTCATTCACCTGGAGGGAGATCAGTGCATGAGATCCTGGATAGAGTGGGAGAACAATGTGGAACAAAACTCAAATCACACAATGACCAGGTTTGCTGGTCTGATAGAGCCTGGTGAGACCCCTGAGACTATAGCCCCTAGTTACCTTTCAGATCTGGAACTGAACTCTCTCCTGTGGCTTCCAGCCAAACACTAGACAGGCATAGGGGGTGAACATTTGCATCAGGAAGATACACTCCTTGGAGCAATCAGTCATGAGAAAGCAGGCACTGTCTTCACAGGGTGACAGTTTGAGGCAGGGGCAGGAATGCATGGGAGGGAAGAACACAGGGAAGAGCTAACTACAGGGAGGAAATGGGAAAAGAGCTGTCATATTGATGACAATCAATGTTACGAAATAAAATATATATAAACTGATGTAGGGAAATGAATTTGCTCTGTAAATTTTCATCCAAATCACAATAAAAATTAAAAAAAAAAAAAAAAAAAAAAAAAGCTCTGCCATCAGAGAGCTCATATTCACGTAGAAGAGAAATTTAAAGGAAGACTTTCAATGTCATGTAGTAGATGGATATAGTAGGTGTAATGTCATGTAGTATAGGCATTACTGGGGAGTTAAGGAAGCAACAAATGATAGTGTTATATTTACCGAGGCTTTCCACTAGAAGCTTTCTAGGGTTGAGAATGCAGAGCGTATGAGCCAACCTGTGGCAATTGGTAGTTAATCCCACAAAGAACTGGGGCTATTTCCCAGACTTAAAGAGCCATATTAGCAAAGTTATAGTATATTGTTGCTGTTGTTGTTGTTACGTGCCGTGGAGTCGGACCCGACTCAGCGACCCCTTCTTTGGTTTCCGAGGCGGTATCACTACGGAAGTAGATTGCCTCATCTTCCTTCCGAGTATAGTATATTAGTACATTATATATATAGTAAAGGAGCTCTGGTAGCATAGTGCCTAAGGCATTTGACTGCTAACCAGACGGCTGGTGGTTCAAACCCACTAACCACTGCTCGGAAGGAAGGTTGGGCAATCTACTTCTGTTGTCATATTGCCTCGGAAACCCAAGGAGGGGTCTCTACCAGTCGGGTCTGATTCAAAAGCACTAACAAAAACAGATATAGTATATTATGTCTATATTATAGATACAATATACTAGCCTCACATTGCTGCAAAAAGTAACCAATTATTACAAACTTATGGCCTTAAAAGAGCACAAATTTATTCTCTTAAATTTCTGGAAGTCAGAAGTACAAAATCAGTCTGACATGTGTTTTTATTATCTAGTGCTGCTATGATGGCTGTGAGCATGAAAACGGAAATACCACAAGTGGCTTTGAAAAACTGAAATCTATTTTCTCAAAGTTTAGGAAGCTAGAATTCTAACTTCACAGTGCTGGCTCGAAGACAAGGTTGGCTCTCACTGTTGCCTCCGAACGGTTGTCCTTGCCTCTTCAGCTTCTGCTTCGTGGTTTCTTGTAGCTCTCCACGTGTCTCATGATCTCCCTTACTGCATTTCTGCTTGCTACTTTGCTGTTAATCTTTTTTGTATCTCAAGCACTTTACTTTTACTTTTTGATGTGTCCTTTGAAGGCTTGTCTTCAGCTATTTCACTTCATCATTTCTTTCTTTCAATTTAGCTACTTTACATTCCAAATCAATTTTCAGAGTCTCTTGTGGTACATATTTTGGTCTTTTTTCCTTTTCTGTCTTTTTAATGAACCTTAAGTGGTTGGTATTTCTCAAGTTGAAAGATTAAAAAAAAAAAAAAAAAAAAAACCCAAGCCTTGATATGAAATATTGAAGGATGATATGGGCAAAATATTGAATGATATAGGAAGCATCAAAAGAAGATGCAAAGAATACACAGAGTCACTGTACCAAAAGAATTGTCTGACATTCAAACACTTCAGGACATAGCATATGATCAATAACTAATTATAATGAAGGAAGCAGTCCAAGCTTCAAAAGGATTACTGAAAAGCAAGGCTCCAGAAATTGATGTAATACAAACTGAAATATTTCAACAAAAGGATGCAATGCTGGAAGTACTCACTCATCTGTGCCAGAAATATGGAAGACATCTATTGGCCAAACTACTGGAAAAGATCCATATTTATGCCCATTCCAAAGAAAAGTGATCCAACAGAATGTAGAAATTATGGAATATCATTAATGTCACACACGAGTAAAATTTCACTGAGGATAATTCAAAAATAGATGCAACAATACATCAACAGGGAGTTATTAGAAATTTAAGCTGGATTTAAAAGGGAACATAGAATGAGAGATATCATTATTAATGTCAGATGGATCTTGGCTGAAAGAAGAGAATACCAGAAACAAAGTTTACCTAATTTTGTTGACTGTGCAAAGGCATTAGACTGTGTGGATCATAATAATAGATAATTTTGAGAAGAATGAGAACTCCAGGACACTTAATTGTGCTCAAGAGGAATCTAGGTCCAGAGGTACATAGATTAAGAGGCTGTTGTTTAAACAGAACAAGGGGATACTCTATGGTTTAAAATCAAGAAAAGTATGCATCAGGATTGTATCTTTTCACCATACTTTAAATCTGTATGTTAAGCAAATAATCTGAGAAACTAAACTATATAAAGAAGAGAGAGAAATCAGGACTGGAGGAAAAATTCTTAAAAGCCTACGATATGCAGATGACAACTTGGTTGCTGAAAGATAAGCATTTAAGCATTTAATAAGCATTTACTGATGAAGATCAAAGACCAGAGCCTTCAATATCAATTACATCTCACATAAAGAAACAAAAATGCTCACAAGACCATTAAGCAACATCATGATAAATGGAGAAAGATTGAAGTTGTCAACAATTTTATTCCACTTGGATCTATAATCAACTCTCATTGAGGCAGCAGTCAAGAAAACAAATGATGTACTGCATTAGCAAATCTGCGCAAAAGACCTCCATAACATGTTAAAAAGCAAAGATGTCACTTTAAGACTAAGGGACATCTGACCCAATTCATGGTATTTTCTATTGCTTCATGTCATGAGAAAGGTGAACAGTGAATAAGGAAGACTAAAGAAAAATTTATGCCTTTGAATTAGGGTGCTGGAGATGAATATTAAATATACCATGGACTGCCAGAACAAACATACCTGTCTTGGGAGTACAGCCAGAATGATCCCTAGAAACTAGAGGCGTCATCTCATGTAATTTGGATGTTATTAGGAGGGACCGATCTTTAGAGAAGGACATCATGTATGGTAAGAAAGAAGGTCAGAAAAAAAAAAAAAAAAAAAGAAGAAGAAGATCCTCAGTGAGATGGATTAACACCCTTTAGGCCTATTCCATGTTGGGGCAAAATTCCTCTTCATCTGTAAATCTGTGAAGTCTAGAATATAGAATACAAGTTACCTGCTTCCAAAATACAATAGTGGAAGAGGCCTAAGATAGACGTTTCTATTTTAAATAGGAGAATTTGGAGGGAAAGAAGGGATAACAGGCATCAAGCTAACACAAATCCCAGCAGAACAATTTGTATTAGCTCTCAATTCTTGAAAATAACTCTCTTTTCTTTTAGAACATCCGGGCAAGGGCCTTACCCTCCAGACTCTGGGTGTTGGCCATGCACTCTGGATACTTGATGAAGGCCCCTTGGTCCTGGGCTACAATTCTGTCTCCCAGACCCACTCTACTCCTTTGTCTTTGGGCAGCCTCCTTCTCCAGCCAATCTGAGGGGCTACCTCACAACTTTGGCCTCAGCAGTCTTTGTTCTTCTGACCCTTGGACATGGCAGCCTTGTCCCTTCAGCTTTATACAGTAGCCCCTTCTCCCTGGCACTCGTGAGTGACAGTCCCACACCCCAGAATCGTGTTGGTGAAGAGCTAACTCTTAAACCTGTGAAGCTGTGATTCC
This sequence comes from Orycteropus afer afer, assembly GCF_000298275.1. Taxonomy (NCBI): domain Eukaryota; kingdom Metazoa; phylum Chordata; class Mammalia; order Tubulidentata; family Orycteropodidae; genus Orycteropus; species Orycteropus afer. Next base: position 316,535 of record NW_006921742.1, on the reverse strand, counting down.
ATCCTTTGAAACTGATGCGGCCCTGTTTCCCATGCTCCGTCCAACAGTTATGCTAATCTCCAAGCTGCTCCTGGGAAATCCTTTCCTTTTCTGGAAGACAATATATGTAGTTCTTTTGATTTGTTTCCTGCCTGCAGAATTAAAAGAGGAAGAAAGTGACCTTTCCTTTCATTCTTTCTTGGTCCACTTCAGTCTATGCTGATGGATTTCTTCTGTGGCTGTTGGTTAAAAAAAGACCGTACAGCCACACCCTTGGTGAACATTCTAGGATGCATTTTCTTACTTTTTACAGTAGAATTTTCCAAATATTTACATTTTGCACAGCTTATTTTAAGTACATCTCTTTCCTCTCACATTTTACTAGAAGCAATAAGGAGAAACCACACAGCCCCTTTAAGATCTCACCTAGAAATCTCCTCAGCCAAATATCCAAGTTCATCACTTGCAAGTTCTACTTTCCACCAAACATTTAAACATAATTAAGACAAGTTCTTTGCCACTGCATAAGAAAATCACCCTTCCTCCATTATTCAATTGCATAGTCATCATTTTCTTCTAAAAACCTCACCAGAATCACATTTAATGTATGTATTTCTAGCAACATTCTGTTGTTGGTGCCATATATATTCTTATTTTCTCTACAACTCTCCTCACTTCATCCTGAGCCTTCACCAGAAATCCTTTTGACCTCCATAATTCTACCAACAGTCTTTTCATGTCAGTTTAAGATTTTACTATTAGTCCATTGCCATCAGATCAATTCTGACTCATAGTGACCCTATAGGAAAGGCTAGAATTGCACCATAGAGTTTCCAAAGTTGTAACTTTTTACAGACCTAGATTACCAGCTCTTTCTCCTGTAGAGAGGCTGGTGAGTTCAGACAGCTGAACTTCTGGTTCGCAGCTGAGTACATAACCACTGTGCCACTAGGGCCCTTTTTATAGTTAGTCAGCCTAAATTCTTCCAGTCATTGGGCATGGTGGCTACACTAAAAAAGTAATGTAGAATCCATGAAACACCTCATAACTTGGATGAACTTGGAGGACATTTTACTGAGTGAAATAAGTCAATCACAGAAGGACAAATGTTGTATGAGTCGACTATTATAAAAAATCAAGGAAAGGTTAAAATATGGAAGGAAACTTTCTCTGTTGGTTATTGCGGAGGTGAGGGAAAATTGCTACAGGTAATAGACAAGGATTGACTTGGGTGAAGGGAAAGGCAATACACCAAAAGTGAGGAACCAGCACAGTAGCAATGAAGAAAAGGAAGACACTGGTACAGAAAACATAGATAGACATTTTTAAATACTCACTATTTCATTATCAGTAATTACAAACATTGATCGACAAGTGGATACATAGGTAGACAGGCTAAGTGATTGGGTATGTCTAGGTAAAAGGGTTTAAAAAAAAAAAAAATTCTTCCAGCCTCTACCATTACCAATTCCAAAACTGTTACTACCTCTTAGGTATCTGTTAAAGCAGCACCCTACTTTTCTTGTGCCAAATTCTTAGTTTTCTGGAGCTACCATTACAGAAATACTGGAAGTATATGGCTTTAATAAGGAGAAATTTATTTTCTCCCAGTTTAGATGGGTAGAAGTCTGAATTCAGGGTGCCAGCTCTAGGGGCAGCCCTTCTCTCTCTTTTAGCTCTGGGGGAAGTCCTTGTCCTTCTGCTTCCGGGATCTTTGTAGGCTTCCCTGTGTCTTCCCATCTAACTTACCCCATCTACGCTTGCTAGCTTGCTTGTTCAAACTCCTAACTTACCCCATCTACTCTTGCTAGCTTGCTTGTTCAAACTCCTAACTTACCCCATCTACGCTTGCTAGCTTGCTTGTTCAAACTCCTTTAGATTTTAAATATTTCATATTTTAATCTATAAAACACCTCATAACATTGTGCTGAGTGAAATTAATCACAAAAGAACAAATATTATATGAGTCTACTATTATAAAAAGTCAAAGAAATGTTTTCACACAGAAAGAAATATTCTTTGATGATAACTAGGGGTGGATGGGGAGGAGAGGGTAAATCATTAACTACAGGTTAGAAACATATTAATTTGTAATTTGGGTGAATTGGAAGGCAATATACAATTAGTGGGCAGTCAGCACAAAAGATCAAGACAAAGGAAGACAGAGTAAGGAACATAAGCGCTAAAGCCCACAAAGGTAAATTACTATTACATAGTCATCCAATAACAATAGTAATAATAATCTATGAATAGATACATACATAGACACTCAAGCTGAGCATGAGTGGGAAGGAGAATGGGATTACAAGCATAAATACATACAAGTTTGACAGAGCACATTTCTACATAGGTATTTACATATCCTGCAAATATATCCATGAATATAGTAGAACATACAGGGGCAAAGTTATGGAAACTTCTTAGCCATAACCAAACATGTTGAAGGAATGATTCCTTGGGCATGGAGGTTCAGGGCCATAGTATCAGGGAACACTAAGGCCAACCGACATAACCTATTCCACAAAGACAGTGTTCTGCTTGTGCTTTGGTAAGTAGAGATTGGGATCTTAAAAGCTTGTGAGCTACCATCTAAGGTTCAACTATTGGTCTCTCCCCATCTGGAGCAAAGACAAGCAAAAAAAATCAAACATGCAAAGGAATGATCAGCCCAAGGGACCAATGTATCATGTGAACTAAGCCTCCATGATTCTGAGACCAGAAGAACTAAATGGTGCACAATTACCACTGCTTACCTCTCTGAACGGGATCACCATAGCAAATACTGGTAAGAGTTGGGAAAAAATGTGAAACAGAACTCAAAATCATAAAATATACCAGGCTTACTGGTCTGAGAGAGACTAGTGGAACCCCTGAGGCCATGGTCCTTAGACACCATTCAAGCCTGGAACTGAACTCACCCCTATGGCTCAACTTTCAGCCAAACAATAGACAGGCCTATAAGGTGAAAAATAACACAAGAAGTAAGAAATCATTAGATCAGCAATAGTATGATGTCAAAGGGGTAACATTTGCCCAAAGATATAACTGAGAAAGCAGGAAGTGGTAGGAAAGACGCATAGAAGGAAATGGTCAACAAAAGGAGACAGTGGGAAGAATGCTGTTACACCATGGGGTAACAATCAATGTTACAAAACAAAATGTATATGAGTTGTTGAATGGAAAACCAATTTGCTCTGTAAATTTTCACCCAAATCACAATTAAATATGTATAAATCTTTTAAAAAAAAGAGATTGATTGATATACTCTACACTAATTAGAAAACTAAATCCATTGCTGTGAAGTCAGATCCAACTCATAGCTACCTCTCCTTGGGTTTCTGAGGCTATATCACTATGGAAATAGATTGCCCAACCTTCTTCCAAGGAGTAGCTGGTGAGTTTGAACCCCTAGCCTTTTGGTTAGCGGTCAAATGCCTGAGGCACTACATCCCAGAGTTGCTTCATTAATATAACAAAGACAACCCCATCCTCAAAAGGGTTTATAATCACAGTCATTGAGGCTTGAATTTACAACATACATTTTCTGGGGGACACAGTTCGATCCAATCCATAACACTGGACCCAAGTCAAAGTCTACTCAAGGCTACTTCTTTCTGGTGGATCTGAGGGAAAAACCTATTTCTTTGCCGTATTAGATGCTCGTCATCACATTAGCACATTGCTTTTTCATTGAACTCTCTCTGACTCCTTATACATTCTTTTTATAAGAACAACTGTGATTTCATCTGGACCCAATAGTCCAGCATAATCTGACATTTTAAGCTTGTTAACGTAATTATTGTTAGGTGCCATCAAGTTTGCTCCAACTCCTACTGACCTTATGTATGATAAAATGAAACCTTGCCCAGTCCTGCAACATCCTCATAATCCTTGCTATGCTTGAGCCTATCACCACAGCCACTTTGCCAATCCATCTCATTGAAGGTCTTCCTCTTTCTTGCTAACCATCTACTTCACCACTGTTGACCACTATGAATAGGATCAAAATAGCAGATCCTGGATACAGTGGAGAAAAATGTGGAACAAAACTCAAAATCATAAAAAAGACCATGCCTACTGGTATGAGAGAGATTGGTGGAAACATAATATCCTTCTCCAGGGAATGGTCCCTTCCGACAACATGACCAAAGTAGGTGAGACAAAGTCTGGCCATTCTTGCTTCTAAGGAGCATTCTGGCTGCACTTCTTCCAGGACAGATTTGGGTTTTTGTTTGTTTGTTTGTTTGTTTTTTAGCAGTCTACTGTATTTTCAATATTCCTCACAAAGACCATAATTCAAAAGCATCAACTCTCCTTCAGTCTTCTTTATTCATTTTTTAGCTTTCATATGCATATGAGGTGATTGAAAATACCATGGCTTGATTTAGGCACACCTTACTCTTCAAAGTGACATCTTTGCTCTTTAACACTTCAAAGACATCTCTTGCAGCAGATATGCCCAGTGCAATACGGCATATGATTTCCTGACTACTATTTCCATTGGATGTTGATTGTGGATACAAGTCCAATGGAACCCTCAACAACTTCAATCTCTTCTCCATTTATCACGACATTAATTTAATTTCATCTGCTAAATGTCTTTTGCCATAGGGTGGCAAAATAACATTCAGAGGCTACATGGACTAAGTTGTGAAAATACTTGGTGAGCTTTATTCAGTCTGTCACACATAGTTCACCAAATGTAGGCATAGGTAAATCTAGATTTCTGGAGAAAATGACAGTTGGGAATTTAGTTTGATTAATCTGGATAAATTGGTAAAGAATAGATGGATTTTTTTTCAAAATGAGCACCAGTAACTTTTACCAGTTCAAAAACACATATCATTGAGGGGCAGAAGGAGCACTGTTTAGAGGATATGAGACTTCTATAGAATATATCTTTCTTAAACTGTCCTCTCGTTTATTGCTTGTAGAAGTGAAAAATGGTATAACCGATTTGGAAGACAGTCTGGTGATTTTTAACTAAGCTAAACATATGCTTACAATATAATCAGTAACTATGCTCCAAAGTATTTACTCAAATGACTGGAAAACTTACATCCACACAAAAACTTACACATTGTTTCTGTTGTTAGGTGCCATCCTTCTTCCTAGTCTGTCTTAGTCTGGAAGCTCCACTGAAACTTGTCCACCATGGCTGGCCAAACTGGCATTTGAAATACCAGTGACACAGCTTCCAGCAACAGAACACACAATCCACCACAGTACAACAAACTGGCAAATGAGTGATAATGTCTCTAGCATCTTTATTTGTCATTGCCAAAATTTAGAAGCAACTACGATGTCGTACAATAAATGAATGAATTTTAGAAAAAGGGAAAAAAAAAAACAAATTCACTGCCATCGAGTCGATTCCAACTCATAGTGACCCCCATTGGCTTTCCAATGTTTGCAGAAGCAGATTGCCTCATCTTTCTTCCGTGGAGCAGCTGGTGGATTCAAACCACCAACATATTGGTTAGCAGCCAAATGCCTTAACTACAGCACAACCAGAGTTCCTTGAATGGATGAACAAACTGTGACATGGCCATATAATGAAGTAATACTCAGCAATAAAAATAAATCACTATGAAGCTATAAAAAGACATGGAGGAAACGTAAATGCATATTGCTAAACGAAAAAAAAAAGTCTCAAAAACTACGTACTTTATGATTGCAATTACGGGACATTCTGGAAAAAGCAATATTGAGACAGGGAAAAGATCAGTGATTGCCAGAAGCTCAGCAGGAGTGGCCGGATAGGTGGAGCCTAGGAGATTATTTAGAGCAGTGAAACTAGTTAGAATGATACTGTTATAGTAGACACATGACATTATGCATTTGTCAGACCCACAGAACTATGCAACACAGAGAGTGACCTCTAATACAAAGTATGGATGTTAGTTAATAATAATGTACAATATTGATTAATCAATTTAAACAAATATACCAAACTAATGAAAGATGTTGGTAATAGGAGAAACTTTGTGCAGAGGAAGAAAGTGTATAGGGAAATTCTCTGTACTTTTGGCATAGTTTTTTGTCAATACTAAAATTGCTTTAAAAAATAAAATCAACCAAAATATATCTATATCTATATCTATATCTATATCTATATCATATCTATAGCTATATCTATAGCTATCTATCTTCACCTTAATGATGAAAAAAAAGTATATATATAAGCACAGTTTGGATTTTTTTTGAAGATTCATTGTATAATTGAGCTGTACATTCCTGCAATCATACATTGAATTTTAATGCCTCCTGTGTATATCTTCTTGGCTTCGTGTTATTCTTTTAATTAAGGAGATTTAATGGGACTTAAAACATAAATGATGTTCCTGCCAAATGAAGTCTAAATTATACCATGACTAGCTGAACAAAGGGACTTTCATAATAGTTCATATTGAGAAACGTGTTTGGAGGGTTGAGTCATCACATGGCACATGGGCTATGGAATATAGGCATAGTGAGCTCACAAAGCACACCAGTTATTCAGCTTATTTAGCTCTGCATGCTTGCTGTGAGCAGCTAGTTCTTTCAGAAAAACATTATCATTTGTCACATTAAATTAACATTCTTATCTTGAATTCTTTAGTTTTGCCCTTTAACCTTGGATAAAGTTGTATGAGTTATATCAATAAAACGATCCTCTATTGATTTATGTTTGTATGCTAGTAAAATAATTAATTAATATCTTGGTTTTAGAAGACTTCTTTTCTCTCTTTCTTTTTAAAAAATATTATATTATTCTAATTTAAGAATAAAGTATATAGCACATTGGTACATTTTAAGAAAAAAATTTTTTTTTGGTCTTTTTGGTTTTGCTATGCAAATGGATGGGATAACATGTATACAGAGTTTGTGTGTGTGTAAACATGTGTGTGTATGTGTGTTTATAGTCACATATGAATGACCTGTGAACTCAGAAATACATTTTATTTTATTATTCATTTGCTTAATTGTGAATTTCTATTTGAACAGAAGTTCAGCTGGCATTTCTTGCTAAAGTTTTATAAATTATTTTTCATTTAATCTTTACTATGATCTTTTGAGGACAACACATGTATGAAGTCAGAATGGCTTTTCACATTTCTTAGATAAAAGAACTAAAATTTAGAGACATCAAAAACTTTTCCCAAAAGCAAACAACAATACCACCAGATAAGTAGCAGATGTGAGATTCAAGATTGGTCTGCATGACACTTGGGCCCATACTTTTCCAAATTGCTTATGGCATGTAGGTACTCTAATAACCCTTAGAATAAATATATGAGAAGGACAATATCATTGCCTTTAATAGAAAAGAAAATGAATAAAGTATTTGCAAAACAATGAGGGATTTGTTGACCATGGCTTTCTCTTAGGTTTGATAAGAAAAGAGAAAAGTAAAGAGGGAGAATCCAGAAATATGAACATAATTATAGATTCTGGAGAAATTAAAGCTTAATTTGAACATATATGGAAACAAACTGAATTAATCAGAAAATAGCCACAATGGAAAAATTTCTCAACAGGATAGTTTACAAAAATTGACGTAAGAAGAAATGAAAAGTTTGATTACTCACATAATGCTAAGAAGCATTGTCCTATGTTATTGTTGTTGTTGTTAGCAGACTTCAAGTCAGTTCTGACTGACAGCAACCCCATTCACAACAGAATGAAACACTATCCGGTACTGTGTCATCCTCACAGTCTTCGCCATGTTTCAGCCTATTGCTTCAGTCACTGTGTCAAACTATCTTGGTAAGACTTTTCCTCTTTTTTTTCTCACCTCTCTTATTTACCAAGTATGATATCCTTGTGCAGGGATTGGTCCTTCCTGACCACATAACCAAAATAGGAAAAGTGAAGTCTTGCCATCCTTGCTTATAAAGAGCCTTACGGCTGTATTGCCTATAAGACATATTTGCTTGTTCTTTTGGCAGTACATGGTGTTTTGTTACTCTAGTGCCACTCTAACAGAAAAGACTACAAGTGGATGGATTGAACAAACAGGGGTTTGTTCCTTTACAATTTAGAAGGCTAGAAGTCCAAGTTCAAAGTGCCAGCTCTAAGGGCTGGGTGAAAGCCCTTGACCTTAGGCTTCAGCTCTGCCTCTTGCTCCTGGCACACTGTAGCTGGAGGCTTCTCTTAACTTACTGGTTGCTGAGTCTAACAAGTCCAGCGTTGACAAGTAAAATGGCACAGTCCCCAAATTATCAAGCAACACAGCAGGGACACTGGTTCAAGTCCACTAACAGTCCAATATTGACTGACACCATGGCAGGCTATTGAGATGAACACTCAGCCCAAATGCATGATCCAGATGTGCCAAAATCTCAAGACCTTTCTTAAAGCTTCCTCTTATATACTGTAAGCAGACCACATCCCTAAGGCTGCTTGCAGTAGATTCCATCATAGAACTGGTTATCAGTCTTTTGAATTTTTTCTTGATACCATGTGCTTTCAGTAATGGAAGTCATGCTGAAATCAGGTGAAACAATATTTGAGGTGATGTGGATTTTAAAATAAGTATATGGTACACATGTGCCCTGACTGGACTCTAATGGCAGGTTGGTGGGGTCATTCCAGTTTCCTCTGATTCATGCAGTTATACAGTGACATACACTTCAACTGGAATAGCGGTATTCTAAGAAACCTGGCAGGCTAAAAATATTAGTGGACAATATATGCCCCTCCATTCATGAAAGGATTAACTGTAAACCTCTGTAGAATTAACAAAAAAATCAAAAACTGGGAGGATAGGTAGGTGAGACAAAGAAGAGACCTGTAAGTATCCAGAATGAATGAAAAACTGCTATGATTAAGTTAAAAAGACTCAATCTGATAAAAATTGGTGATAAAAATGTAAGCTGCATCAGGATTCATAATGCATAATTCCATTATTTATATTTCAAAACAAACTAAGCAATATTTTCCTTAGTAATACACTTGTGTGTGTTTATGTAGTAAAAGTGTAGAAATAAATGTATGGAAAGGATGAACACAAAATTCAAGCAACTGAGTCAGGGAAGGGGTTACATTGTTGAGGGCTCACAGGGAACTAACTGCAGTGGTGACTGGAGCCATTATTCTTATTCAACTACATTTGTCTCACTACCATTTCAGTACATGCTCCTTCTTTTATTCTTTATACTTCACACCACATAGTTTCTAAATATTACTTTGAATCCATATAATATTTAATAATTTGAAAAAAACATATTTATTCTTCAACATTTGTTATACATTTTAAAAGAAAATAGTATGTTTTTGATTGTCTGGCAGAGAATTATGCAAGCTTTTGCAATTTCTCATCTTTTCAGTGTTCTAGGATGTGTGAATCCCATTTGACTTTCGCATACCCTTGATGGAACTCAGAGCACATTCAAGGCATTGTGTTTATTTGAACAATGTCAAACAATTTTTAAAAAATCTTCACAAATAAAGTTGTTCTTTTATATTGCAATTTATTCACTTGTCAAGCATGTACTATTTTTAAGTCCCTCCTGTATGCTAGTGTGAGGAAGGTTACTGCCCTCTTACTGTTTATTGTTTTAGTAACAGAGATGAGCCCAAAGACAGCTCTTTTTGTAAGGCAGTATGAGAGGAGTGCTGACTGTGGAGCAAACATGCAGGTTCTGTAAGAGCTGAAAGGTGGGAAGATGATGACAATCATGCAGCTGTTTTAATACTATAGCCTCTTAGGGAACTTTACATGTAAATTTCTAAGGTGGGATCAAGAACTTAGAAGAATTTCTTAGGAAGGAAGTTGGAATGTCATATTAAGGAAATGAGTGTAAATGTGGTGTCTTTTAAACAACATCTGTCAGATTCTCTCCAATGAAATAAAATACTTCCTTGAGTCAGATAGGGTAGTATCCATCAACTCATCAGTTTAATTTCGATTGACATCCTGACCTCATATCACAGTTATAAGTTTAGGGAGTCACTGTGATTTATATTGTTTCTGGCAGTTGGTTGTACTGCTTGTACTGGGTGGCTTGCTTGCCTGTTGTTGTGATACTGGAAGTTGTGCGACCAGAATTTCCAATACATACAGAAGGTCCCAGAGTGAAGAAGTTTCAGTGGAGCTTTCAAACTAAGATGGACTAGTAAGAAGGATACACTGATCTACATTTAAGAAAAACTAGCCAGTGAAAACTTTATGAATAACAGCAGAACTCTATCTAACACAGGGCCAGAAGATGAGTCCCTCAGGTGGGAAGGCACTTAAAATATGACTGTGGAAGAGCTGCCTTCTCAACCTACCCCAAAGAAATAAAAGTAAATAACAAAACTCATTGCTGTCAAGTTGATTTGATCCATAGTGATCCCTTCTTGATTTCCAAGATGGTATCTCTATGGTAGTCGGTTGCCCAGTCTTCCTTCTGAGGAGTGGATAATGGGTCTGAACCACTGGCCTTCTGGTTAGCAGTCAAATGCTTTAGGCACTATGCCACCAGATGGCCCCTCAAACTACAGTTGACTTTAATGACATAGATAAAGTTTTCGGAATTTTCATTTACGATACAGCATAGCTCTGACAGTTGCAAATATTCATTAATAATAAATAAATATTCCTTAATAATCAGAAAATAAAATTTATGAAGGATGAATCTAGGACAACTGGAAGTTGGGAAAAAAAAGAAACAAAAAGCTTGAAGACCAGTATCCTGGGGTTTAGAGAGTTGAAATAGATTGTCACTCACCATTTTGAATCAGACAATCTCATGGTATTCTATGCCAGGAATGACAGATTGAAGAAGAATGGTCTAGCATTCATTGTAAAAAAGAGCATTTCAAGATCTATTTTGAACTACAATGCTATCAGCAATGGTGTAATATCTGTGCATTTGCAAGGAAGACCAATTAATATGACTATTATTCAAATTTTTGCACCAAGCACCAATGTTTAATATCAAAAATGAAGAAATTGAACATTATTACCAATTTCTGTAGTCTGAAATTGATCAAACAAGAAATCAAGATGCACTGATAATTACTGGAAATTGGAATGTAAAAGTCAGAAACAAAGAAGAAAGATCAGTAATTGGAAAGTATGGACTTGATGGTAGAAATCATGTAAGAGATTGCATGATACAATTTTGCAAAACCAATGATCTATTCATTGGAAATACATCTTTTCAAACAACATAAATTATACTACACACATAGACCTAATTAAATAGAATACACAGGAATCAAATCAATGACATCTGTGGAAAAACACAATGGAGAGGCTTGACTTCATCAATCAGAATGAGGCCAGCAGCTTTCTGTGGACCAGATCGTCAATTATTCATACGCAATTTCAAGTTGAAGATGATACAAATTAGAGGTAGTTCATTGTTACTGTCATTGTGAAGTGCTGTTGAGTTGGTTCAGCCTCATAGAGACACTATGTATAACAGAAGAAATATTGTCTGGTCTTGTGCCATCCTCACAATCATTGCTATGTTTGGGACCATTGTTGGAAACTTTGTGTCTAAAGCCCCATCTAATTGAGGGTCTTTCTCTTTTTTACTGACCTTCTACTTTACCAAGCTTGATATCCTTCTCCAAGGACTGATTCTTCCTAATATCCAAAGCACATGAGATAAACTCTCACCATCTTTTTTTCTAAGGTGCATTCTGGCTGTACTTCCTCAAAGACAGATTTGTTTTTTCTTCTGGAAGTCCACGGCATATTCAATGTTCTTTTCCTACACCATAGATCAAAAGCATCAATTCTTCTTCACTCTTCCTTATTCATTGTCTAGCTTTCATATACATATGATCTGATTGAAAATATAATGGCTTTGGTCAGGCACACCTTAGCCTTCAAAGTGATACCTTTCCTTTTTAATACTTTAGTTCTTTTGCAGATATAATAGCCAAAGTACAACCTTGAGTGTATTGCACTTGAATTTAGAGATTATCTCAAGTATGGATTTGATACATTGAATGATAATGACTGAATACCAGATGAGTTGTGGATAATATCAAGGTTCTAACACATGCAGAAAAGAAAAGCTCATTAAATAGACAGGAAAGAAAGAAAAGATGAAAATGGATGTCAAAAAAGACTCTGAAATATCCTCTTGAATACAGAGTAGCTAAATCAAATGGGATAAATGATGAAATAAAAGAACTGAACAGAAGATTTCAAAGGACAGCTCAATAAGTAAAGCATTATAATGAAATGTGCAAAGAGCTGGCATTAGGAAACCAAAGGTCAATAACATGATCATCATTTCTGAAGCTGAAAGAAGGAAGGAAAAACTTAGAGGTTCAAGTTACAGTATTGAAAGATTCAATGTGCAAAATATCGAATAATGCATGAACCATGAAAAGAAGATGGAAGGAATACAGAGAGTCACTGTACCAAAACAAATTGGTCTACATTCAAACATTTAAGGAGATAGCATCAAGAACCGACAGTAATGAGGGAAGAAGTCCAAGCTGTATGGAAGGTGTTGGTAAAAAAGAAGGCTGCCAGATTTGAGAGAATATTAATTGAGATGTTTCAACACCCAATTATAATGGTGAAAGTGTCATGCGTATGTGTCAAGAAATTTGGAAGACAGCTATCTGGCCAACCAATGGGAAGAGATTCATATGTGTGCTATTCTAAAGAAAGTTGATCTAACAGACTTCAGAATTATTGAATAGTATCATTAGTGTCACATATAATAAAATTTTGCTGAAGATAATTCAAAAATAGATGCAGCAGTATGTTGACATTGAACTGCCAGATATTCAAGCTAGATTCAGAACAGGATATGGAACAATGGATTTCATTGGTGATGTCAAATGGATCTTGGCTAAAAGCAGAGTATATATTTGTCTTTTATTGACTATGGAAAGACGATCAACTTTGTGGATTATAACAAATTATGGTCTGATAGCATAGTGCCTAAGGCACTTGACTGCTAAACAGAAGGCTAGAAGTTCAAACTCACCAGCCACTCTTTGGAAGGAAGGCTGGGCAATCTACTTCCATAGAGATACTGCCTCGGAAACCCAAGGAGGGGTCACAATGAGTTGGGTCTGACTCGATTGTACATAAAAACAGCAACAACTTGGACAACATTGTGAAGAATGGAAGTTTCGAAACACTTAACTGTGCTCACACAGAACCTCTATGTGGTAGTTTAAGTTATGTGTCAACTTGACTGAGAATGGTTTTGAGTGGCTGAGAAGCTGGATGTAATTATGTAGTCCCATAATGAGATTGGTAATCAACTCCACGGTGGACCCTACTGCAGCAGCTGAGTAGCTCACTTAGGGATATGATCTACATTCTGTATATGAGAAGATGCTTCTAGAAAGGTCTTTGCAGCTTTTTGGCACACTTGAACCCTGCATGTAGCCAAGTCTTCATTCAACACCCTTTCATGTTTCCTGACAATCTTGGAACAGTCTCTGGACTTGAACTAGTGGCCTGCCATGTTGTTTGGTAATCTTAGGATTGTGCCATTTTATTTGATGACCTTGGATTTGTCAGTGTCTGTAGCCAGTATCCACCTGAGTTAAAAAAAAAGCCTCCAGCTTCAGTGGGCTGGGATCAAGAGGCAGAGCTGAAGGCTAAAGTCAAGGGGCTTTCATCCAGCTCCTAGAACTTTGAACTCAGATTTCTAGTTTCCCAAAATGGAAGAGAATAAATCCCTGTTTGTTCAAGCCACATTCCCTCTTTCCATCCTATCTCTTTTACATTTACCCAAGATATTTTGCCTCATAAGTAAACTCAGCTATATTTTACTCCTACATAAGATCATTCAATTACAATCTATTGTTTTCAATGACATACTATGCCCCTCAAAGCTATCCAATTATGGACCAATCTAAATTTCCTTAAGTCAGGATTTTTATTCTCTAGTTTGCCTGGTCAATCTAATAACACATAAAAGAATCCATATATTGCCTTCTCTGATTTTGTTCAAATTCCTTCTATATGGAATTTCCTCTCTCCATATTTATCTGTCAAAGCCCTGTCAACATGTCAAAATGTACTTTAAATGCTATGTTTTATTATGAAACTTTTTTTAGCCCTTTCAGATAGAAATTCTCTCTCTTAGGAATATTGCATGCATGTCTTGTTAGTCGCTTAGCTTTAGCTAGTTTACATCTCTCCAACTATGTAACTATCTTTTTCTTGTACTAAATTATAAGCTCTTGTAGTCAGAGTTCTCCTTATTAATACCATAAAAATTTTTACAAAATCTACATAGATCAGACACAAAGTGAAATTCAGAGGTTGAAAAAATGAATAAGACAGTTTTACATACATGTGTGTTACATTAGTATTATATTTATTAAGCATTAAGCCGAGACTATTCCAGTGGGAGCTCTGGTAGCATAGGGGCTAAGGCACTTGACTGCTAACCAGAAGGCTGGCGGTTCAAACCCACCAGCCACTCCTCGGAAGGAAGGTTGGGCAATCCTACTTCCATAGTGATACTGCCTCGGAAACCCAAGGAGGGGTCGCTATAAGTCGGGTCTGACTCGATGGCACATAACAACAACAACAACATTCCATACAGTAGGGGATCTAATGGCATAGTGGGTAAGGCACTTGGCTGCTAATCAGAAGGTCATTAGTTCAAACGAATCTGCTGCTGCTCAGGAGGACGATGAAGCAATCTACTTCCGTAAAGATTTACAGCCTTGAAAACCCAATAGTGGTTGCTATGAGTCAGATTGACTCGATGGCAGTGGATTTGGGGTTTATTACACATAGTACAAATACAAAGAACATTTAATTACTTTGAGTCCTACGAGTGAGGCAATGGTACCCTCTTTTAATCTAGGATAAAATTTCTTTAAATCCTTCTGCCAAGAATATTGACTTTTATCTCATGTACACTCACATACTTTCACACTTTATTGTTAGATATAGCATCTAATATGACACATATAATCCTGGAAGAAAACTATATTAATCTATACCATACTATTACATCTATCTTTACTAATTAAGAAGATAAAAAATATTACCTAGCAACAGATATTGAATCTGACAAGACTCAGGAGAAGCTATCTAGTCTAAAAGGTCAGCTACCATTTCTAGAATAGGTTGTAATTTTCATTCTTTGAAATTTTGTGATGTGTGTGTGCAGGAATTGGGATGAAGATTTTATAAAAGAATGAAAGTCACAAGAAGACAGGAAAAAAAGAATAGTCTAACTGCATATTCTGGAGTAGTATCTGTGAGCTACTGTGACTGGCTACGTGGAATGCAAAGAAGTTACCAATGAAGTTGTCATGGTTGTGCTTATTGAACCCCTTCACTTGTTCAGTGAGAGCAATTTATTATAAAAAGTCAAATAGTATGTCTTTGTTTCCTATTACTCTCATAAAAATAAAATAAAATAAGATACCACAATGTAAGTAGCTTTACAGAACTGAAGATTATTTTTTCACCCAGTTCTGGAGGTTAGAAGTTCAATTCAGGTTATTGGCTAAGTCAATTCCTCTGAGAGATCTGAGAAAGAAGTTAATTCATGCCTCTCGCCTAGTTTCAGGTGACTGTTGGCAGTCCGTAGTGTTCCTTTGCTCCTCAGAAATGCATGATACATTTGCTTCTATTAGCTCAAGACATCTGTCTTCCCCTGTGTGTGACTCCATTTTTATGTCTGTCTTTTTTTTATAAGAAGCTACTCTGGAGGATTAGGACCCGCCTCACCCCAGTATGACTTTTTCTTTCCTTTTTTTAAATGCATTTTATTGAAATATAATTTATGTACACAAAACTAAAGTAACATGGACTGGTACATTTTATTTTTCTCTTGTTGTTCCCTCCCCTCCCCTCCCACCCTGGTAACCAACAAAGAAAATTCCCTTCCATATATAAACCTTTCCTTGATTTTGTACAATAATGAACTAATACTATATTTGTCCTTCTGTGATTGACTTATTTCGCTCAGCATAATGTCCTCCAAGTTCATCTATGTTTGCAGTGTTTTGTAGATTCTTCATTATTCTTTAGGGTCTCATGGTATTCCATTGTGCATATGTACACAGTTTTGTTATCCATTCTTCTGTTTATGTGCACATAGGTTGTTTCCATCTTTCGCTATTGTAAATACTGCTGCAATGAACACAGGTGTGCATATATTTGTTCTTGTTCTGGTTCTCACTTCTTTAGGATATATACCTAGTAATGGGACTGCTGGGTCAAATGGTATTTCTAATTCCAGCTTTTTAAGGAATTGCCATACTCCTTCCACAGTGGTTCTATCATTTTACAGTCCCACCAACAGTGGATGAGAGTCCCAATCTCTCCACATCCTTGCCAGCATTCATTTACTATTTTCTGTCTTGTTGAACTTTGCCATTAGTGCTGGGGTGAGATGGTCTCACTGTTGTTTTAATTTGCATTTTTCTGATGGCTAATGATCATGAGCATCTCTTTGTGTATTTGCTGGCCACCTGAATATCCTCTTTGGTGAGTGTCCATTCATGTCTTCTGCCCATTTTTAATTGGATTGCTAATCTTTTTGTTGGTGAGGTGTTGGAGTGTTCTATAAATTTTAGAGATATGTCCCTTGTCAGATATGTAATTATTGACAAGTATGAATTTGTTGCTATCATTTTGTTATGTGCTTTTTCATGGTGTTGATTTCTTTGTTCCATATAATTTTCTGTGCTGAGCTCATTTTGTTTATGAATCATGTTATCACTTTTTCATTGCTATTGTTTTAGTATTTGCTAAATATTTGTGCTGGTCCTCTTTTTTATTTTGATGTGAAGATTTATCATTTTTCTTTGAGGTTACCTTGTGATTTATAGTTTTCTTCCTAAATTTAGAACAGTCCATTCTATCTTGTAGTTGTCTTGACTTTCCTTCCATTTAGAATTTCTGTAACTATACAGGTTTTCCCTCTTTTTGGTTTGTAGTTAACCTCATTTGTCAATTGATGTATCTGGTTTCCTGTTTACAATCTTGTAGGCTTATTTACTTTAGATACTTCAACAATTGGGTTAGTTCCTAGGTTATGTCATCATGTTAATGGTCAGTTGTTGTTTGCTGTTGTTGGCCCTTTGTCAAAAGGACTCCCTTTAGCATCTCTTGTAAGGTTGGTCTGGTTTTCACAAATTCCCTTAATTTCTGCTTATTTAGAAATATCCTAATTTCACCATCATATTTAAGTGAAAATTTTGCTGGGTATATAATTCTTGGTTAGAATTTTTTCTCTTTCAGGACCATCCCATTGTCTTCTTGCCTGCATAGTTTCTGCTGAGAAATCCTAGCTTAGTCTGATTGGTTGCCCCTTGTAGATAACTTTTCATTTTTTCTATGCTGCTTTTACCACTCTTTATTTTCTCTGGTTTTGGTGAGTTTGATGATGATGTCTTAGTAATTTTCTTTTGGGGTCTATCCTGTTTGGGGTTCATTGAACTTCTTGAATGGATATATTCTCATCTTTCATCATATCAGGAAAATTCTCTTTCAATAAATCTTCCAACAATTTTTTTCTGTGATTTTATTTATCTCTTCCTGTTCTAGAATTCTGATGACACATAGGTTATTCCTTTTGATGGTGTTCAACATGAACCTTAAGCTTTCTTCATTTTGTTTGGATCTTTGTTTTTGATTGTTCCTTTCCAAAGAAGTATTGAGGTATTTGCTTTCAATCTCACTAATTCTGTCTTCCATGGATTCAATTCTAGTCATTTGTTTTTTCAATGCATTATCCATTTCTGAAAATTCAGTATTAATATTCTGGATTTCTGCCTGTAGATTTTGTGTCATTTCTAATTTTTCATTTATTTTGTCATTTTGTTCTTGTATTGCCTTTCAAATTTGTTCTAGGGTTTTCCTAAATTTTGTCAATGTTTTCCTTGATCTGTTTCTCAATTAATAGAGGGTACCTAAATATAATTCTTTTGAATTCCTTATCAGGGCGTTCCAATCCTGTGTCTTCCTCAGGGGTGTGTTTTGGTCTATATCTTGTCCCTTGCTTCTCTGCTTTATCTTGCTTTTTTGTGTGGACAGTGATGCTTTGCTCTCTCTGAGGAATTGTGAAATTTTGGGGTTTATATTTAATTGGTGATTGTATGTTGGAGTGACTTGCCCATGATTTTTATTTTCTTTGTTTTGTTTTTATGTTATCTGTGTAAGCAAGATACTGTGCTGTGTTCCTCTATTCTCTAGTTGGTAGCACTTACACACTCACTACCTGTCTCCTTTCCCATTGTCTGCCTCTCATATGTTACTGCCATCCTTGGCAAATGGATGCTATTCCTAGGGCCCTGGACTCTGAATGAGCATATCATCACTTTAAAATCCAAAATGGCTTCCACTTGTAAACCTTCAAAATGGCTGCGCCCTCAGTGATTTTAAATATCCAAAATGGCCACCATGTGTAAATAATCAAAATGGTTGCACCCTTTGGACAGCCAAAAGTCCACAGCTCAGGTTGTCTCCCTCCTTTTTGTTTCTCTTCCTAGTCATAACTACCAGCACTGTTGTCCCTGCAGCCCTTGGGGACCAGAGCTGATCTTTAGGTCAATTCTCAGGTCCCAATACCACTTGGAAATATTCAAGCTGTTGGTCCTGTCAGAGTAGCTGACAGTCCACTGCTCTGACCATCTCCATACTCACTGTTTTTGTTCAGGTTTTTCCTCTAGTTGGTGCCTTATTCACTTCTATATATTTCCTGTCATAGGGCAGGGCTCCAGAATTCTCCAGTGTGACTCTTTAAACTTAATTGATAACATCTGCAAAGAAAAACACTATACACTAAAACCTAGACACATTCAAGTTGCAAAAGTCAGGACTTCAACATATCTTTACAGAATACATAATCAATAACATATGGTTCAGAACACATAAGAATTTCCACTAATTTTATTTCCAGGTTCATTTTTCTATCAAAAATAGGTGCTATACCTCTTTATTGTGTTTGCGTATTCTTTTATGCTCCATAACACTAAGGTACTTGATTTACTTGTTTCTCTTCTATTAATATTATCTGTCCTACCACTAGGATTCCTATAACATTTCTGTAGAGAAAACAAAGTATTGCTTTTTTGTTTTTCCTTGTTAGCCTGAAATGAGTACATACATGTGTTAAAACATTTATGAGTCTTATTGTTATTAATCATGAAAGAAAAAAAAAAAAAAGAAACAAAAAGGGAAAAAAGGAAACATTGGTCAACACTGAAAGGCAAACGTAATTGGAATGTCTTCTCTTATGTTTCCCATAGTGGATTAATTTATGGACTCTGTTTAAAAAAATGCAAGACCAAACACTCTTTAACTGCAATTATTATTAACTTTTACAGAATTAAATATGTCAAACCAATCTAGGTATAAACTTAATTTACTTGTAACTCTGAAACTCCATTAAACCAATTTTTCAAATAAAGTACTAATCTGTCATTGAATTAATAAAATTCAAATCAACAGCACTAATTTAGTTTGTTAAAAATATAATCATTAAAATTAAATTTAAAATTATAAAGCGATATTTTTTTCTTTATTCTTAAATTAATCTTTTACATATTAATCATACTGGATCATCAGCTGAATTAAATATTTTATTTTTATTTTTTGCCTTTAAAAAACTCTAATAATTTTAATCACCACTTCATCATTTTGGAGATTCAGTTGATTCAATGGTGCAAATAATATACAATAAAAATAATATGAAGTGTGAAATTCCACATTAAATATTTAGTATATTAATCACTTTCTCAAAAAATTGAATTTACACAACACCTCTGCTAGTGAAGTGAGTATGGTATTGACTGTCATGGCAAAGGTTCTGTTGAGTTCAACAGAGCTCAAAGACTACAAGCTATTTAATGACTTCATTTTCCCACTACTCTTCCTTATGTAAATGACTGTAAAACCTTTATTTGTACAGCTTGCCATGAGGTAATTTGTCCTTTACTTGGGGCCAATGCAAATGTAAACTTCAGTACAGCAATAAAGCAGCAGAACATGGTTATAAATTGGTCATACACTTAAACTACAATATACTTATATATATTCTATGGTTACAAAAATGCAAAAATTTCAATAATACTTTCAAAAATAATATATAAGACTCTAGCAATAAGTCTAATAATCACTTTTTTCAAAAAACATTCCTTGATTCCCCCTCATTTTCTTAGTCATATTAGTGTTAAAAAAAAAAAAAAGGAAAATGTAAAATACTAAATTTAAGGTTTTCCGGATTCAAATGTTATTTATAGCTCAAGATGGATCCAAACTTAAATGAGAGCTTTACTGTTTTACACAGGAAATATCAACTTAGGTCATTTCCAAACAGTGACAAAGCCCAGAATAAACTGAATATACCTTTAATATTTGAAACATAATTTGATTTTGGGAAGGAAAAAAAAAACCATAAATCTTATAGACCTGGATTTACTTATTTATTTATTTGTAAACCATTCATTTATATAATGTTGGTAGGATACATATTATATGACATGCACTGGGGCAGTTTTACACTATGTTACCTCAAAAAAGAAAAAAAAAAGAAGGTAGAGATAGCTGTTGTGTAAACTCTCTTCAGACTCTACATTCTAAAATTATATTTATGTTATAATTGCATTGTTTTCCTTTTTTTAAACAAAGTTTTTTTAAAACACAACTGTTGTTGGTGTTGCTAGGTGCCGTGGAGTTGGCTCTGACTCTTAGTGACCCTATGTACAACAGACTGAAACACTGCCCAGTCATGCACCAGGCTCACAATCCTTGCCATACTTGAGCCCATTGTTGCAGTCACTGTGTCAATTCATCATGTTGAGGGCCTTTTTCTTTTTTGTCGACCCTCCACTTTATGAAGTATCATATCTTTCTATATGGAGTGGAATGGTCCCTTCTGACAACACGACCAAGTAGGAGAGACAGAATCTGACCAATCTCCCTTCCAAGAAGCATTCTGGCTGCACTTCTTCTAGAAAAGATTTGTTTATTCTTCTTGCAGTTGACAGTATTTTCGGTATTCTTTTCCAATACCACACCTCAAAAGCATCAATTCTTCTTTGACCTTCATTATTCATTGTCCAGTTTTCACATTCATATGAGATGATTGAAAATGCCGTGACTTGGGTTGGCCACACCTTAGTCTCAAAGAGACATCTTTCCTCTTCAGCACTTGAAAGAGGCCTTTTGCAGTAGATTTGCCCAGTGCAATATGTACTCTGATATCTTGACTGCTGCTGCCATGGGTGTTGATTGTCCATCCAAGTTATATAAAATCTTTGACAACTTCAAGCTTTTCTCCATTTATTGTGATGCCGCTAATTGGTCCAGTTATAAAGATTTCCATTTTCTTTACAATGAGATGTAATTAATACTGCAGACTGTATTCTTTAATAGTCATCAGTAAATGCTTCAAGTCATCTTCACTTTCAGCATGCAAGACTGTGTCATCTGCATATTGCAGGTTGTTCAGGAATCTTCCTTCAGTCCTGATGTCTCATTCTTCTTCATATAGTCCAGCTTCTCAGATTATTTGTTCAGCATATAGATTGAATAAGCATGGTAAAAGGGTACAATTCTGATGCATGACTTTCTTGATATTTTAAACCATGCAGTATCTCCTTGTTCTGTTCAGAAGACAGCCTCCTTGTCTATATACAGGATCCTCATGAGCACAATTAAGTGTTTACTAATTCACATCCTTCCTAATATTATCTATAATTTGTTATGATCCATGCAGTCTACTACTTTTGCATAGTCAATAAAACACAAGTAAACATATTTCTGGTATTCTTTGCTTTCAGTCAAGATCTATCTGACATCAGCAATGATATCCCTCATTCCACATCCTCTTGTGATTCCAGCTTGCATTTCTGGAAGTTCCACTGCTGCATTTTACTTGCGTACAATATTAATTATATTGTTCAATAATTTCCACAATATGTTGGATCACTTTTCTTTGGCATTGTACAAACATGGATTTTTTCCAGTCAATTGATTAGGTAGCTGTCTTCCACATTTCTTGGCATAAAAGAGTGCCTCCACCATGGCATTCACTTGTTGAAACATCTCAATGAGTATTCTGTCAATTTCTGGAGTCCTGATTTTTGACAATGACTTCTGTGTAGCTTTGACTTCTTCCTTCAATACCATTGGTTCTTGATCTTATGCCACCTCCTGAAATAGATGAATATTGACTAATTTTCTTTTCTTTTTTTTTTTTTGGACAGTGACTCTGTGTTTCTTCTATCTTCTGATGCTTCTTACATCATTCAATATTTTGCCCATAGAAACTTTCTACATTGCAACTAGAGGCTTGAATTTTTATTCAGTTCTTCCAGCTTGAGAAATGGTGAGTGAGTTCTTCCCTTTTGGTTTTCTAACTCCAAGTGCTTGTACTTTTCATTATAATGAGTGACTTTGTCTTCGCAAGGTGCTCTTTGAAATCTTCTGTTCAGCTCTTTCATCTTGTCATTTCTTCCATTTGCTTTAGCTACTCTCCATTTAAAAGAAAGTTTCAGAGTCTCTATTGACATCCATTTTTGTCTTTTCTTCCTTTCCACATTAAATATTTAGTATTTGATGAGGAGCAGTCAGCCGCAGGGATCCAGGTGAGGAGAGGAAACTCAGAGATGCCCGAAGCAGTAGGATGGGAGAGCAGGAGAAAGGGGATAAAAAGCCAGGAACCTGGACAGAGGAGCAGTCAGCTGCAGGGATACAGTTGAGGAGAGGGAACTCAGGCATGCCCAAAGAAGCAGGGCTGGAGAAAGAGGATTAAAACCAGGAACCCAGACAGAGGAGCAGTCAGCCTCAGGGATCCAGGTGAGGAGAGGGAACTCAGGCATGCCCAGAGCATCAGGGAGGGAGAGTGGGAGAAAGGGGATAAAAAGCCAGGAATCCAGACAGAGGAGCAGTCAGCCTCAAGGATTCAGGTGAGGAGTGGGAACCCAGGTGTGCCCAAAGCAGCAAGGCAGGAGAGCGGGAGAAAGGGGATTAAAACACCCAGAAATCTGGACAGAGGAGGAGTCAGCCACAGGGACCCAGGGAAGGGTGGTAAGAGAGGTTTCCAACAAGGAGACAAACTTGTCTGTCAGTTTGTCTTACTGTGGTAATGCATTGATGTGAGTTTTGAGGCTGAGCCACTGGTGTTTCAAACCCAGTGGGATGCACATGGTGCACAGCCCAGTTTACAGACTGAGGCAGACTAGGAAGAGGGAAGAGGCCATCCACTTGTCAAAGAATTGGCCAGGGAAAACCTTATGAATAGCAAAGAAACTCTGTTTGATACATTACCACACAATTTTATGAATAGTCCAGTTAGGTTAGAAGGCTCTTAAAATAAGACTGTGAAAGAGCTGTATCATCTGAGTAAACACAGCCTGACTCCGATGGATAAGGTAAACCTTTTGAGGACTCCATTTGCTGATGTGGCACCACTCAAATGGAAGAAAGACAGCTGCAGACATCCATTAATCATTGGAACATGGAATGTATGAAGTATGAATCTAGGAAAATTGGAAGTTGTCAAAAATGAAATTAAATGCATAAAGATTGATATCCTTGGCATCAGTGAGCTGAAATGGACTGGTTTCGGCCATTTTGAATCAGACAACCATGTGATCTACTATGCCGGGAATGATAGCTTGAAGAGGAATGGCGTGGCATTCATCATCACAAAGGATATTTCAAGAACTATGCTGAAGTACAATGCTGTCAGTGATAGATAATATCTATACACCTACAAGGAAGACCCAATAATATGACTATTTTTTGAATTTATGCACCAACCACCAAAGTCAAAGATGAGGAAATTGAAGATTTTATCAACTTCTGCAGTCTGAAATTGACTGAACATGCAATCAGGATGTGTTAATTATCATTGGTGACTGGAATGCAAAAGTTGGAAACAAAGAAGAATCACTGGTAGTTGGAAAATTTGGCTTTGGTGACAGAA
>NW_006921742.1:277179-290902 GCF_000298275.1 Orycteropus afer afer | reverse complement strand
AGGTCAACTGCGAAGGAACTGTTTCAAGTGCTGAGGAATAAGGATGTCTCCTTGAGGACTAAGGTGTGCCTGACACAAACCATGATATTTCCAATCACCTTGTATGCATGTGAGAGCTGGACAATGAATAAGGAAGACCGAAGAAGAGTTGATGCTTTTGACTTGTGGTTCTGATGAAGAATGCTGGAAGTACCATGGACTTCTAAAAAAACTAACAGATCTGTCCTGGAGGAAGTGCACCTGAAATGGTCCTTGGAAGTGACAATGGCCAGACTTCATCTCACCTATTTTGGTCATGTTGTAAGAAGGGACCATTCCCTGAAGAAGGATGTCATGCTTGGTAGGGTGGAGGGTCGACGAAAGAGGGGGAGGCCTTCAACAAGATGGATTGACATGGTGGCTGTGATGATGGGCTCAAGTATAGCAGGGATCGTGGAGCTGGCACGGGATTGGGCAGTGTTTCGTTCTGCTATGCATGTGATCGCTATGAGTCGGAGACGACTCGACGGCATCTAACAACAACGACAACTTCCTTTCCTGTCTTTTTAATGACCATTTGCTTTCTTCGTATATCATATGCTTGATGTCATCCCACAGTTATTCTGGTTTCAGTCTTTGGTGTTCAGTGTTTCAAATCTATTCTTCAGACACTCTCTAAATTCATGTGAGATACAATCAAGGTCATATTTTGACTCTTGTGAACTTGTTTTAATTTTCATCAGCTTCACCTTGAACTTGCATTTGTGCAATTGATGGTCTGTTCCATAGTCAGCTCCTGGCCTTGGTTTGGCTGAATATATTTAGCTTCTCCATCACCTCATTCCACTGTTGTAATCCTTCTGATTCCTGTGTACTCTATCTGGCAAGGTCCTTGTGTATACTCACCATTTATTTTGTTGAAGAAAAATATTTGCAATGAATAAGTCATTAGTCTTGCAAAATTCTATCTTACAATCCCATGTCATTTCTATCACTGAGACCATATTTTCCAACTACCAGTGATTCTTCTTTGTTTTCTACTTTCATATTCCAATCACCAGTAATAGTCAATATACCTTGATTGCGTGTTTGGTCAATTTCAGACTGCGGAAGTTAGTAAAATATTCAGTTTCCTGATCTGTGGTTTTAGGGTTTGGTGTGTGTAAATTAGAATAATAGTTGTATTAACTGGTCTTCTTTGTAAATATATGGTTATTTTCCTATCACTGACAAAATTGTACTTCAGGATAGATCCTGAAACATTCTTTGTGACAAATGCAATGGCATTCCTGGTCAGTTTGTCATTCCTGGCACAGTAGATCAAATAATTGTCTGATTCAAATAGCCTAAAACTAGTCAGCTTGAGCTCACTACTGGCTAGGATATCAATCTTCATGCATTCAATTTCATTTTCTACAACTTCCAATTTCCCTAGATTCATGCTTTGTACATTCCACATTCCTGTTATTAATGGATGTTTGCAGCTGTTTCTTCCCAGTTTGAGTC
Organism: Orycteropus afer afer; assembly: GCF_000298275.1. NCBI lineage: Eukaryota > Metazoa > Chordata > Mammalia > Tubulidentata > Orycteropodidae > Orycteropus > Orycteropus afer. The sequence goes on along the minus strand of NW_006921742.1, from coordinate 289,417 downwards.
ATGCCCTATCACCAAATGGAGGTCCTGAAACTTTACTGTATCCATGTCATTAATGTCCACTCTACTTTGAGGAGGCAGCTTTTCCCCAGTGATATTTTGAGTGCCTTCTGACCAGAGGAGCTCATCTTGTGGCAGTACATCAAAAAAAGTTTCAGGGCTATTAATAAAGATTTTGAGTTGATTTATCAGTGTTTCACTGCTATTCATAAGGCTTTCACTGGCCAATTATTTGAGAAATGATGGCCCCTTACTTCTTCCAAGTCTGTCTTAGTCTGGAAACTCTGCTAAAACCTGTCCACCATGAATGATCCTGCTGGTATTTGAAATTCTGCTGGCATATCCTCCAGCCTCACAGCCATGTACAATTCACTACAGTATGGAAAACTGACAGACAAATGTTGGAAAAAATAACTGAAACAAGTCTAAAATAGCTAACTTCTGTGTACTTTAGTATAAGTCACAGTGGGACATTCCTCCATATACCAAAACTCAAACCAAACTCACTCCGTTGAGTCAATTCCAAATCATAGTGACCCTCTTTGGGTTTTCAAGGTGGTAAATCTTTACAGAAATATATTACCCAGTCTTCCTTCTGTGGAATGGCTGGTGGGCTTGAACCACCAACCTGGGTAGTAGTCAAATGCCTTAGTCACTATGCCACCAGAACTCCTTTTATTCAATTAATGTCTTATTCATAAAGATGTATTAAGGATACATGAGCCTTCCAATAAAAATCAATACAGAGAATAATGTCTCACTTTTATTTTATTCATGATTAGTTTAATACCATTAGAATTTTGATTCCTTATTAGCTTTATAAATGCTGACATCAAAGTAGTCCTATAGGCCATACATTACTATACCAAAATTTAATTAACAAATTCAATATCTGATGATCTCCAATACCTTACATTCTCACAGTAATTCATTTTAGGTCAAACTATATCAGGACATAAATGTCTGTGATTCTAAGATTGTTGTCAAAAATGAAGTTTAATGTTGAATTGTATTGTTCACTTTTCCAAGACAAAAGTAAGATGACATACATTATCAAGTATGACAGGTATTCTCAATTTCTGAGGCTACAGATGGAGGTGTTTGTGAAATAAAAGCAGAGTGGAACATTCTTGATTCAGGTCAAGGTAAAAAAAAAAACAGAAATTTTGTAAAGATGAAAGAATAATGAACTATTATTATTCCTATCAGGTAATTTCTGTAGGCAAAACTTTTGAAAATATGACTGGTAAACAATGGCTACAACTCATATCATTCTTTCTGAAACATGAATAATTCAGGCTATTGGAGTTCTTCTGTTATAAGAAACTGAAAGTTTATTTTAATAATTTGCAGAAACACTAGCAGTATTCACTCTGTATTCAGTTTGACTCCCCACTCATACAGAAAATGGCACGATAACCAGGAATTTAATAGTATTTATAAACAGCTGATACAAATATGAAAGGTATTTATCTACTCACTCCCAAAACATAATCAACTTTTATTAGATGGTAAGAAAAATACATTCCTGGAATCTAGAAAATTGATGTTACTTTTGTAGCCTGCTTTAGAGTGACAGTTTTGTTTTGTCCTAATAAAGAATACATACCACATCAAAACCAAATGCACTGCCATGGAGTCAGATTTGACTCATAGTGACACCTCCTTGGGTTTCCAAGGCAATAACACTATGGAAGTAGATTGCCCAACCTTCCTTCCGAGGAGTGGCTGGTGGGTTTGAACCACCAGCCTTCTGGTGAGCAGTCAAATGTCTTAGGTACTGTGCCATCAGAGCTTCTAAAGAAAATATACAATTGAAATTTATAATCTTTGTTGATGACAAATGGCTGACTTTCAAGTATAGATAAAGTTATTTAGCAAATGTCCTCTTAAAAACAATCCCTTGTGTTTTTATCTTTTTTTTTTTTCATTTTTATTGTGATTTGGGTGAAAGTTTACAGAGCCAATTCATTTTCCATACAGCAGTTCATGTACACTTTGTCTCATGATATTGACTGCAATTTCCCATAATGCAACAGCTCCCCTTCCACTTCCTCCCCTTCGTTACCTCTTCCCTGTGTCCTTCTAACCTATGCACTCCTCTCCTGCAGCTGTCTCCCTGTGCATACACAACCCTTCTGTTCTCCCATGATTGATCTCTCCAAGGGGTGATGTAATGTAAATGTTCAGCTGATATGCCTGTCTTTTGTTTTTTGCTGGGAGCCACAAGAGTGGGTTCAATTCCAGACCTGAAGGGCAGCTAAGGGCCATAGTCTCAGGGGTTTCACCACACTCCAGCAGACCAGCAAACCTGGTCCCCCTTTTTTTTTAATGATTTTGACTTTGTTCCACATTGTTCTCCACTTTATCCAGGATCTCCTACATAAACCCGTCTCTGAGTTGTTACCAATGGTAATTGGGCACCATCTAGTCCTTTTGGTCTCATAGTCATATAGGCTGAGGATTGCATGATACACCAGTCCCTTGTACTAATTGCTTCTATGCATCTTTGGCTTCCTTCGTTCTTCTTTGCTCTGGATGAGGAGAGACCCATTGTTGCATCTAGATGGCCACTTGCAAGCTTTTAAGATCCTAGTCACTACTCACCAAAGTAGGATAGGGAACAATGTTTTTGCGTAATATGTTATGCCAATTGAGCTTGATGTTCCCTGCAACCATGGTCCCAAGCCCACAGATTCAATTACTCACTCCCTCTGGGTTGCTGACTGTGGCCAGGAAGTGACTTGTCCCTTGTCAGCTCTGCTTTATACCTGGGAAATCTTACAGATCATACAAATACACTTGTAGAAACATTATCTGCCAACTTTATACATGGTCATGGGCACATTGCCCCCTGCATAGACATACCTAATCGCTCAGCATGTCTACCCGTCTATCCACCCATCTATCCACCCATATATCCATGTTTACCTTCACTGACAACCCAGTACTTGGTATGTGCAGACAAGTTCATCTTTGTTGTCTGTACCTCCCATGCACCTCTTTTTGCCTTCCTCTTCCTCAAGGCCACCATGAAAACAATCCCTTGTTTTAAAATTATGTTGAAAGTTTATCTTTGACAATGGAGAAAGGAGAGAACTGAATAATAAGAAATTAATCTGTTGTATATACTAGCATTTTCAATCTCCAGATAAATGTAATTGCTATTGCTTTCTTCATTACCACCACTTTCCACCTTGTTGGTTTCTCTACACCATTTTAAGATTCACATTATTATTTCTACATTTATTGTCTCCCTTTCTCAGGCATTTATTTATCTTTGCTTCAATGACTTACTGCACTCAAAATTAAATATGGCTAGTATATTTACTGGGCATATGCGTATTTATAGGCACATATAAATTCAGAGGTGAAAGATGTTTTCTAGGTTATTTCACTTTTTCAAAAATATTAGTGAGTAATCAGTTCAATTTATTATTATAAATACTGAATCTGGTGTCTCCCCAGTACCCAAAAGCAACTTTACTTTAAATAAACAACTTCACTTAAAAACGTTTGTTATATTTGCAGTTTGGTACATATTTTCATTTGTCAACAGTATGTTTCCCTTAAATGAACACTACTCATAACTTCAGGAAATTGTGCAAGAGAAGTAAACTTACAACGATGATTTTACAAAGAATGGGGAGTACTTATCAATTTTAAAATTCAGTTGACCAAGGTAGAAAAATCAAAGTCTAAAACTCATTGTCAGTATCTCTTTTAACTTAGCCTGACAAGATTAAACAAGTAATCACAAACTGAACTCTTACTTTTCATACTCCAAAACCATAGTTCAATAAGTGAATCAATACAATGAACTTTAAAATTAGCTTGTTATTGTGTAGTCTATCAGCATTCAGGTCATAAATATATTGCTGATGAACTTAAATGAAATGTAAGATTTTGTATTTCCCTTCCACAAACAACAGCTCTGTCCTCAGAAGTCAATCCTAGTTTTACTAATAGATTTATTTTAAGTCACTAAAACTGCAACCATTGTCAGTTTATCGCATTCTCTTTTATTTAGGCAATATAGTATTTGCACATGTAACATTCAAATCAACTTATCCAGATCTTGCTTTCAAAAGATCAAGAGATTTTTCAATGTAATTTTAGCAATGTTTGCAAAACTCATTAATTTGGTAGTAAATAATCATTTTCTAGTTTCTGAGATAGACAATGATAGCTGTAGAATTAAAATAAAGTTTCAGTGTTTCTCTAATATACTTAAGTTAACTTCCTCTTATTTTGTTTAATGAACTGATTAGCACTCTGCATTACCCTACCAAAATATGAGGCCTGAGAAATTTTCCATAAAAGTAAAAAGATATAAACACAATCCGACTGTATATATATATATATATATATATATATATATATATAATAAGGATTATTAAATTCAGCCACTCCAAGTACCCCTGTGAGTCTACATTGTATGTGAGCACCAGTGGTGGTTGCCTCCAGCACAATGTCTTCAGGCAGTTTCATGAATCTGTGATAAGAGGTGCTGAGAGGTTGCAGATGCTAAGGAGAATGAATGGAAAGCAAATTGCTTTATCCCTCTGTTAAACCATTTTAGGGTTTTCTGAGATTAGTGAGTAATCAATGCAATTGATTATAATAAATACTCCATATAGTCTCTCCCCTAATACTACAAAGCAACTTTACTTGACATATACAACTTGATTTAAAAAACATCTGTAGTATTTGTAGTTTGGTACATATTTTGTAATAGTCAACAGGATGTTGGACATGTCATCAGGAAGGACCAAATGCTGGGAAAAGACATCATGCTTCATAAAGTAGAGTGTCAGTGAAAAAGAAGGAGACCCTCAAGGAGATGGATCATCTAAAGTTTGATCATATTTCAGAACTAAATAAATATCTTCTTGTTTAAAATAATTTCCCTTTCCCTTTTAGAAGCGTTAATCATATTTACTGGTATCATCAGAACTAACTTCCAAAAAGACACTTCTTTTGTGAACAATTGTATGAAAATCATCGGTAAAACTAATTCTTATTATCAAAAGTCAAAAAAAAAAGGCAAATGAAAAGCATGTCACTTCTGAAACTTGAGGTCAAAGGATTTACTGTTTCATCAATTAGACAGCTTTGATGTTAAGATGTTTTATTATTTGAAGATAATTCAAAAACTGTTGCAGCAGTGTATTGACAGGGAATTTTCAGAAATGCAAGTTGGATTCAGAAGAGGGCTTGGAATGAGGGATATCATTGCTGATGTCAGATGGATGTTGGCTGAAAGCAAAGAATACCAGAAAGATGTTTACTTGTGTTTTATTGACTATGCAAAAGCATTTGATTGTGTGGATCATAACAAATTATGTATAACATTGAGAAGAATGGGAAGCCCAGAACACTTGATTGTGCTTATGAGGAATCTGTACTTAGACCAGGAGGCTGTTGTTCGAATTGAACAAGGAATACTGCATAGTTTAAAAAAAATCAGGAAAGGCATGCATCAGAGTTGTGTCCTTTCACCATACTTATTAACTCTGTATGCTGAGCAAATAATCCAAGAAGCTGGACTATGTGAAGAAGAATGCAGAATCAGGATTGGAGGAAGACTCATTACCAACCTGTGATATACAGACAATGCAACCTTTCTTTCTGAAAATAAAGATGACTTGAAGCACTTTCTGATGAAGATTAAAGACTATAGTCTGCAGTATCAATTACACCTCAACATTAAAAACCAAACAAAGAACAACAACAACAACAACAACAACAACAACAACAAAAAACCCTCAATACTGGACCAATAAGCAGCCTCACAAGAAATGGAGAAAACATAGAAGTTGTCAAAGATTTCATATTATTTGTTTCCACAATCAACACCAACGGAAGCAGCACTCAAGAAATCAGATGATGTATTGCACTGGGCAAATCTACTGCAAAAGACCTCTTTAAAGTGCTGAAGAGCAAATATATCTCTTTGAAGACTAAGGTGTGCCTAACCCAAACCTTGGTGTTTTCAATTTCCTCATATGCATGTGAAAGATGGACAATGAATATGAAGATTGAAAAAGAATTGATGTTTTTGAATTGTGATGTTTGCAAAGACTACTGAAAGTACCAAGGACTGCCACAAGAATGAACACATCTGCTCTGGAAGACGTGCGGCCAGAATACTCCTTGGAAGTGAGATTGACCAGACTTTGTCTCACTTACTTTGCTCAAGTTGTCAGAAGGGACAATTCCCTGGAGAAGGATGTCATGCTTGGTAAAGTGGAGGGTCAGTGAAAGAGGGGAAGGCCCTCAAGAAGATGGATTGACACAGTAGCTGCAACAATGGGCTCAGGTACAGCAAAGATAGTGAGGCTGGTACAAGACTGGGTGGTATTTTGTACATAGGATTGCTATGAGTCAGAGCCAACTTGACAGAACCTAACAACAACACAAGTTTAATCAATGTTGGAATTTGAGTTACTGTTGTTGTTAAGGGCTGTTGAGTGGGCCCTGTCTCCTCCTGACCTTATGTATAACAGAATGAAACATTGTCCAGTCCTGTGCCATTCTCACAGTCATTGCTGTGCTTGAGCTTGTTGTTTGCAGTCACTGTGTCAATTGATTTCCTTGAAGGTGTCCCTCGTTTTCACTGACTCTCTAATTACTAACCGTGATGTCTTTTTTCCAGCAATTTGTCCTTCCTGATGACATGTCCAAAGTAAGTGAGAAAAGTTTACTACCTAATAAAGTACTGAATCAAATTCAAGCTCTGTAGACTAGCAGCTGTGGAACCAATTGTTCAACTATGTAATTTATTATCTCTTACTTTGCAAGGCTGTTGTAGGAATTAAATGCAACTGTATAAGAAAATGTTAGTGGAGTAGATGGCACTTAGTCAATATTAAGTCAATTGTAGGATATTACCATTAATGGAACATGCATTTGCAAGAATATTTTACAGTTTATAAAGTTAGCCTTTTTAAATATCATTTATGATATTTATTTTTCATATAAATTTTATTTTGGTGGAAGATGTTGGGAACTACTATGTAATGCAAGTTCTATTTAACCTATAGATCTAAGCCATAGGAGGAGTTATCTGTAAAGTTTATTTGCTATGTAATGATAATAAATGTCATCACTCAGCTGGACTGGTCAACGAAGGGACAAACGGATTGAGGAAGTGAGCCAAACAGGTGTCCCAGTCCCTGCCAATATGCCTTTCTCTAGGCTGGTGGCCACTTGGAAGCTTAGTCCCTATGCTTTAGTTCACAAATAGTTTTTAAAATATTCACAGCCCATAGATTTCCTAACCACTTCAATTTGCAGCACAATCCATTTACAAAAGCCTGGAGAGAGAAGGGTTAGAAATAGTCTTTTATTAAAACTAAAAATAGCAACTAATAAAATATTAACAAGAACAAATCTATACTAAACGCAAACAGCAATCTTTCAGTAACACAGGCAGCTTGCCATGAAAAAAGACATTGAGCAGAAAAGAAAAATTCATTAAAATCAACAGCAGATAATTCTGAGATCCTCTCTTACAACATTTTTTAAGTCAACAGAAGTTTTTCTTTGTCAAAGTAAAATCATGATATATTGAGTTTAGGTAGGCAGGTTAACAAGAAGCTGAAAGTGAAATACCTTGTGAAGAAGTTATATGTCCTTATTTTAAAGATGATTATATGTTGGTATTTGAATATTTTTAAAGTTTTTATTTCTTAAGGAAGATGGATAGATGAGAGTGCAAGCTAGTCCATCTTTTGTACCTCTTACAAGCTAGGCATTATACTAGGTCCTGTGTCTTTATTATCTCTTATCCTTCTAACCCATATCAGTTATTTTAACCACATTTCACAACTAAGTAAACTGAAGCCCTGAGAGAGTAAGAAATGTGCCTCTGAATATGTTAAGAAATAAAACACATGTTGTTGTTGTTATATGCCATGGAGTCGGACCCGACTCATAGCGACCCCTCCTTGGGTTTCCGAGGCAGTATCACTACAGAAGTAGATTGCCCAATCTTCTTTCTGAGGAGTGGCTGGTGGGTTTGAACCACCAGCCTTCTGATTAGCAGTCAAGTGCCTTAGCCACTGTACTACCAGAGCTCCCATAAAATACATAGAACGGTTATTGTTATTAGGTGTCTTTGAGTTGGTTCAGAATGAAGTACTGCCTATTCTTACATCGTCCTCACAAACTGTTGCTATGTTTGAGCCCACTGCACAGCCATGGTGTCAGTTCTTCCATTGAATTCATCAGTTGACAGTCTTCCTCTTTCTTTCTGACCTTCTACTTTTCCAAGCATGATGTCCCTTTTGAGGGACTGGTCCCTCCTAATAACATGCCCAAGTAAATGAGACACACTCATCATCCTCACTTCTGAGGAATACTCTGGCTGCACTTCTTCCAAGAGAAGTTTGTTCTTCTGGCAATTCATGGGAAAATTAATATTCTTTTCAACACCGTAATTCAAATTCACCAATTCTTCTTCCATATTCTTTATTCATTGTCCAGCTTTTGCATGTATGTGAGGCGATTGAAAATACTATGGCTTAGGTCAGATGTACCTTACTTTTCAAAGTGACATCTTTGCTTCTTAAAACTTTAAGGAGGTCATTTGCAGCAGATTCGCCTAGGGAAATACGATATCATATTTCTTGACTGCTGCTTCCTTGGATATTGATTGTGGGTCCAAGTAAAATGAAACCCTTGTCAACTTCAATCTTTTCTTAGTTTGTCATGTTGCTTATTGCTCCAGTTATGGGGATTTTTGTTTTCTTCAGTAAAGCATGTTATTTGGTGCTGTCAAGTTGCCTCCAACTCATAGTGATCCTAAGTACACCAGAAAGAGACACTGCCCAGTGTTGGCCCCACCCTCACCATGCTTGATATTCTTGAGCCGATGGTTGGAGTTATCATATAAGTCTACATCGTGAAAGCCTTCCCCTTTTTCTTGGACCCTCAACTCTACCAAGCGTAATGTCCTTCTCCAGGGAATGGTCCCTTCTGACAACATGACCAGAACATGTGAGACAAAGTCTGACCAGTTTTGCTTCCAAGGAATATTCTGGCTGCGCTTCTTCCAGGACAGAATTGTTAATTCCAGCAGACCATTGGTATTTTCAGTATTCTTTGACAACACCACAGTTCAAAGGTGTCAACTCCTCTTTGGTCTCCTTTTTTCCCATCGTCCACCTTTCATATACATATGAGGCAACTGACAATACCATAGCTTGGTTTAGGCACACCTTAGTCTTCAAAGCATCTTTGCTCCTTAAAGACCTTTAAAGAGGTCTTCGTAGCAGATTTGCCCATTACAATATAACATCTGATTTCTTGTAAATTTCTTGTAAAATCATTTCAGTAAAGCATAGGATTGCCGAAAAAAATCCACTAGCATGGAGGTAAATCCAACTCTTTGCTCTGGTTGCCTAGTGGTTAAAGTATTCTGCTGCTACCAGAAAGTCAGCTGTTCAAACCCACCGGCTACTTTATGGTAGAAAGATGAGGTTCTCTGTCTCCAAAATCAGTTCTAGTCAGTCTTAAATGCTCACTATTAGTTGACAACAGGATTAGAACATCGTATTCACAGCAACAAAATATATTACAGTATGTATTGCTGTTTGAAATGTAATTTATCTTGTTTTTATCCATTGTTGTTCTACATGAAAACTGAGATTATAAATCCTTATAAATCTTCGCTAATAACACTGAGCAATTTTGCAACGTTGTAAAAGAAACATGATATTTTTTTTTCCTGAGAATTTTCATAGCATATAGCATATAGCATATCTCTTTACTTTCTTGTCATTGAGGTAGTGTCTCTGTCAATTCTATTTGGTAGTCAATAACTTCCCCATAGGGTTTCCCAGGCTGTAGGTTTCACTATAGTAAATTTCCTGGTCTTTTTACCACACAGAATCACAGGGTGGATTTGACCAGCTGATTTCTTGGTGTATTTTAATCTTGTAATGATATACTCATCATAGCTTTCACAATGACCAAAGAGGGGATAACAATAATGACCATTATAAACAAATTCAACAGTTATGGTGTCTATTTTCTATATCCAGAGCATTTTCTATGTTTTTTTTTTTTCCTTGAGATTCCCTCTCTCCCAGAGTCTCTGCCTACCACTACAAAGGGGGCTCATCCCATGATCAGCTGGAGCCTGGGAAACCCCAGCAGGATGAAGTTCAACTGGTAGGGCTCTGAGGAGCTCATGAGGGTGGATTAGGCCTCAGGGGAGCAAACTTGAGTCTCCAGGAGTGGGAAGTAGTGTTGGGGATCAACTGGGAAAAGGAGTCTTTACAGCTGTGTCTGAACACAGCAGCCCTTAGCACCTTTCTGGCTCCTCTCCCTCTCTTTCTTTTTGTTGTTGTGTGCCAGAGTTGATTCTAACTCATAGCAACCCTATATGACAGAGTAGAAGTGATCCTCAGGGTTTCCTAGGCTTTAATCTTCTATTTTTTTTTTTTTTTTTTAAATGTTTATTGTGATTTGGGTGAAAATTTACAGAGCAAATTCACTTTCCATTCAGCAGCTCACATTCACTTTGCCTCATGACATGGACTGTAATTTTCCACAATGCAGCCACTCTTCTCCCACTTCCACCTCTTAGTTCCCTCTTCCTGTGTCATTCCCTCCCATGCAACTCTGCCTCCAAAATATCTCCCTGTGCATACACAGCCCATCTGTTCTCCCATGATTGACCTCTCCAAGGAGTTTATCTACCTAATGCAAATGTTCAGCTCATATCCTGGTCTTTTGCTTGGCTGGAAGCCACAGAAGTGGTTTCAGTTACAGACCTGAAGGGCAGCTAGTGGCAGCTAGTCTCAGTGGTTCTATCAGGCAAACCTGGTCTTTTTTTTTTTTAATGATTATGAGATTTGTTCCACATTTTCTCCCATTCTGTCCAGGATCTCCTACATAGATTCCCCTCTGAGGGACTGACAACGGTAGCCGAACACCATCTAGTTCTTCAGTCTCATAGTCATATAGGTTGGGGATCACATGGTATACCAGTCCCTGGGATTAATTGTTTCTTTGTGTCTTTGGTTTTCTTCATTCTTCTTTGCTCTGGACAAGGAGAGACACATCGTTGCATATTGATGGCCACTTGCAAACTTTTAAATGCCAGGTGCTACTCGCCAAGGCAGGATGTGGAACAATGTTTTTGTGTAGTTTGATGCTATGCCAATTGAACTTGATGTCCCCTGCGACTATGGTCTCAAGCCCACAGGTCCAACTACTCACTCCCTCTGGGTAGCTGGTTGTGGCCAAGAATTGACCACAACCTTGTCCCCTGTCAGCTTTACTATGTACCTAAGAATTCCTATAGAGCATACAAATACACCTTTAGAAACATTGTCTGATGACCCTATACATGGTCTTGGGTACACTCCCCTCTGTGGAGACATACTTAATAGTTCAGCCTATATGCATACATTCACTTGTAGATCAACATCTGCCTTTACTGACAACATAGTACTGTATGTGCAAAAGGGTTCATCTTTGTTGTCTGTACCTCCCATGTATCTCTCCATGTCTTTCTCTTCCTCAATGCCACCATGTTGATCACTCACATCTGGTACATGGCTGTTCTCCTCACCCAAATCAATACTTGTCTCTACATATCTAACAGTGCTCCCTTCCTTCCTGTCCCACCGCTGGCAACCAACAAAGAAAATTTCCTTCCATATATAACCCTTTCCTTGAACTTTTTATGATAATGGACTAATACAATATTTGTCCTTCTGTGATTGACTTATATCACTCAGGAAAATGTCCCCCAAGTTCCTCCATGTTATGGAGTGTTTTTCCAATTCTACCTTCTTATTTAGGGTTGTATAGAATTCCACTGTGTGTACGTAGCATAGTTTATTTATCATTCTTCTGTTGATCTGCACCTAAGTTGTTTCTGTCTTTTTGCCATTGTAAATAGTGCTGTGATGAACATGGGTGTGCATATATCTGCTCTTATCCTAGCTTTCACTTCTTTAGGATATATACCTAGTAATGGAATGGCTGGGTCAAATAGTATTTCTAATTCCAACTTTTTAAGGAATTGCCATACTGCTTTGCACAGTAATTTTATCATTTGACAGTCCCATCAGCAGTGTATGAGAGTGCCATTCTCTCCACATCCTCACCAGCATTTGTTATTTTCTATCTTGTTGAACTTTGCTATTAGTGCTGGGGCAAGATGATATCTCATTATTGTTTTGATTTGAACCTGCATAAAGGCTCATGTGGGAGCTCTGAT
>NW_006921742.1:272441-273894 GCF_000298275.1 Orycteropus afer afer | reverse complement strand
TTCTTTGTTGCATATAAATTTCTGTCCTGAGCTCATTATGTTTATGAATCAGGTTATCATTTCCTTTGTTATTATTGGTTTAGTATTTGCTAAATTTTTGTGCTTGTCCTCTTTTTTATTGTGATGTGAAGTTTCATCATTTCTCTTTGGGGTTAACCTGTGATTTATAATTTTCTCCCCAAGGTTAGAACAGTCCATTCTATTTTGCACCTTTCTTGACTTCTTCACCATGCAGAAGTTCTGTAACTACACTATGTTTTCCCGTTTTTGCTTTGTATTTATCCTTATTTGTCAATTAATGTCTCTGGTTCCCTGTTTACAATCTTGTAAGCTTATATGGCTTTGGATACTTCTATAGCTGTGTTGGTTTCTGGATTATGTCATCTTGTGTATTAATGGAAGGTTGTTGTTTTCTCTTATTGGTTCTCTGTTCAAAGTACTCCCATTAGTATTTCTTGTAAGATTGGTATGGTTTTAACAAATTCCCACAATTTTTATTTATCTGGAAATCTCTTAATTTCACCATCATACTTGAGGGACAATTTTCATGGATATATAATTCTTGGTTGGAAATTTTCTCTTTCAGGGTTTTATATATACCATCCCATTCCCTTTTCACTTGTATGCTTTCTGCTGAGAAATCAGAGCTAATTCTTATTGATTGTCCTTTGTAGGAAACTTTTTGTTTTTCCCATGCTGTTCTCTGGATTCTTTTTTTTTTTTTTTTTGGTTTTGATGAGTTTAATGATGATGTGTCTTAGTGATTTTCTTTTGGGGGTCTATCCTGTATGGTGTTCATTGGACTTCCTGAATGTATTCTCATTTTTCATTATATCTGGGAAGTTCTCTTCCAACAAATCTTGGACAATTTTCTCAGTGGTTTTCTTTTTTTCTTCCTGTTCTGAAATTCCAATTACATATAGTTTATTACCTTTTGATGGTATCCCACATGAGCCTTCAGCTTTCTTCATTTTGTTTTGATCTTTTTTCTGATTGACCCTTTCTCAAAGAAGTATTCAGGTATTTGTCTTCAATCTCATTGATTCTGTCTTCCATTGATTCAATATGACTATTTTGGCTATTCAATGTGTTATCTATTTCTGAAAATTTAGTATTAATCTTCTGGATTTCTATGGGTGTATTTCATATCATTTTTAATTTTTCATTTATTTTGTCATTTTTTCTTGTATTTTCTTCCAAAATTGTTCTAGGGTTTTGTCTGTGATTTTCTTAATGTTGTCAGTGTTTTCTTTGATCTGTCTCTCAATCTTCTGAAGATACTTAAGTATAATTCTCTTGAATTCCTTATCAGAGTTCCAATGCTGCTTATTCCTCGAGGATATGTTCTGGATCTGTATCATGCTCCCTTGTTTCTACTACTTTATCTTCCTTCTTTGTGTGGATTGTGATGGTCTGTTGTCTCTAAGACATTGTGATGTTGTTGTATTTAGAT
>NW_006921742.1:270717-271824 GCF_000298275.1 Orycteropus afer afer | reverse complement strand
GTAAAGCAGGGCACCCAGGCTCTGTCCGAGCATACAGACTGGGATGAAATTCCCACCGGCCCAGAAAGGGAGTAGGAGTGAGGGATAGCTGCACCTCAGTTCACCAAGAAGTTATAGGCTATAAAAGTAACAAGGGAAATATCACACCTTTCCAAACCTTCATGTCTGGAATGTCCTTGTGGTCCCCTGCAAGTGGAGCATATTCTTAGGTCCCTAGAACCTGAGCATAGGCTGTTGCTTTAAATTTCAAAAATGGTCAGACCGCTTATAAAAATTCAAAATGGCTGCACTTCCAGACAGCCAAGTGTCCACAGTTCAGCCCATCTCCCTCTTTGCTGCCCCCCCCTTTTATTCACCAGCCACCAATGCAGTCCTCCATGCAGCCCCTGGCTAGCAGTGTCAATTTTTAGATTAATTATTAGGTCATCACTTGGCAATATGCAAGTTGTCCATGCTGTCAAGATCACTGACAGACTGCAACTCTGTATGTCTCTTTTTTCAGTGTTTTCAAGCAGGTTCGTCTACTAGTTGCAGTTTAATCCACTTTTGTATGCTTCCTTTAAGCTTAGGGTTGCAAGACACAGGGCTCTTCTGTATTTGTGCTAATTTATTCCCCTTTTCTTTGTTGGAGAGGGTCTGTGTAGTTTGTCTGCCTATTCTGCCATCTTACTAGAACTCCCATTTTTTATATTGTATAATCTGTTCTTTGTAATTTAACAATATGCTAGATGCATTTTCTATGTCAGCACATATTCTGAAAGGGTGACTTACGTTTCAGTTGTGGAATATTTTGTACAAACAAATCTGAAGAGGAGCCCCCATAGCTACTGCAGAAGACATAAACCTACTCTGGTTGAAATGGGGGAGAGGTATTTGCCTAATTTGCTCCTCCTCCCTCCAGTGAACTCCTGGGACTCCTCTTTGGAATAAGGCTTTTATGGTGCATTCTTTGTAAACTTTTTATTTTGTGTGATTTGGTTTAATGATGTGGTTTATACGGTTGGATAGTCTGTAAATTATTTTACTCAATCAATCACAGTTTGGAGGAATTCAAATAATAAAGCCAATAACAATTATGAGGATTTTTGAAAGAGAAATTATAACCAG
>NW_006921742.1:268610-269742 GCF_000298275.1 Orycteropus afer afer | reverse complement strand
CAGATTGACTACATCTGTGGCAGAAGGCGATGAAAAAGCTCAATATCTTCAGCCCAAACAAGGCCAGGAGCTGATTGTGGAATAGACCATCAACTGCTCATATGCAAGTTCAATTTCAAGTTGAAGACAATTAAAGCAAGTCCACGAGAGCCAAAATATGATCTTGAATGTATCCCTCCTGAATTTAGAGACCATCTAAAGAATAGATTTGATGCTTTGAATACCAATGACCAAAAACCAGAAGAATTGTGGGATGACATCAAGTGCACCATCCAGGAAGAAAGCAAGAGGTCATTAAAAATACAAGAAAGAAAGAAAAGACCAAAATGGATGACATAAAAGACTCTGAAACTTCCCCTTGAGTAAAGAGTATCTAAAACAAATGGAAGAAATGACAAGAGAAGAGAGCTGAACAGAAGATTTCAAAGAGCAGCTCGAGCAAGCAAAGCCGATTACTATAATGAAATGTGCAAAGACCTGGAGTTAGAAAACCAAAAGGGAAGAACACACTTCACATTTCTCAAACTGAAAGAACTGAGGAAAAAAATTAAGCCTGGAGTTGCAATATTGAAACATTCTATGGGCAAAATATTGAATGATGCAGGAAGCATCAAAAGAAGATGGAAGACACACAGAGTCATTGTACCAAAAAACTGGTCAATCTTCATCCAATTCAGGAGGTGGCATATGTTCAAGGATCAATGGTATTGAGGGAAGAGGTTGAAGCTGCTCTGAGGGAATTGGCAAGGAACAAGGCTCCAGGAATTGAAAGAATATACATTGAGATGTTTCAACACATGGATGCCCCCCTGGAGGCACTCACAGGTTATGCCAATAGATCTGCAAGACAGCTACCTGGCCAACTGACTGGAAGAGATCCATATCGGTACCCATTCCAAAGAAAGGTGATCCCATAGAATGTGGAAATTATTGAACAATATCATTAATATTGCATGCAAATAAAATCTTACTGAAGATAATTCAAAAATGGTTGCAGCAGTATATTGACAGAGAACTTCCAGAGGTGCAGGCTGGATTCAGAAGAGGACATGGAATGAGGGATATCATTGCTGATGTCACATGGATCTTGGCTCAAAGTAAAGAATACCAGAAAGATATTTACTTGTGTTTT
>NW_006921742.1:262214-266329 GCF_000298275.1 Orycteropus afer afer | reverse complement strand
CCTTCTGAGGAGTGGCTGGTAGGTTTGAATCCCCAGTCTTCTGGTTAGCAGTCAAATGCCTTAGGCACTATGCCACCAGAGCTCCCACACTTCACTATAGGAATACTATATAACTCTTAAGCAAGGAGTAATAATAACTGATTAAATGTAAACAATCATTTGTGTTGTTGTTATTGGGTGCAATATAGTCAGGTCCGATTCATAGCTATGCTATTCACAACAGAATGAAACACTGCCCAGTCCTGAGCCAGCATCACAATCCCCACCATACGTGAGTCCATTACTGCAGCCACTATGTCAATCCATCTCATTGAGGGCTTTTCATTGACCCTCTACTTTACTGAGTAGGATATCCTTTTCCAAGGAATGGTGCCTTATGACAACATGAACAAAATAGGGAGACGAAGTCTGTCCACTCATGCTTCCAAGGAGCATTCTAGCTGCGCTTCTTCCAGGACAGATTTGTTAGTTCTTTTAGCAGTCCATGGTATTCTCAGTATTCATTGCCAACACCACAACTCAAAAGCATCTATCAACTCTTCTTGGGTCTTCCTTATTCATTGTCCAACTCTCACATGCATATGAGGCAATTGAAAATACCATGGCTTGGGTTAGGCACACCTTAGTCCTCAAAGACACATCTTGGCTCTTCAGTACTTTAAAGAGGCCCTTTGCACCATATTTGTCCAGTGTAATACATCATCTGATATCTTGACTGCTGCTTCCATTGGTGTTGATTGTGGAACCAAGTAATGTGAAATCTTTGACAACTTCAATCTTTTCTCCATTTATCATGATGCTGCTTATCGGTCCAGTTGTGAGGATTTTTGTTTTCTTTATGTTGAGATGTAATCCATACTGCAGATTGTAGTGTTTAATCTTCACCAGTAAGTGCTTCAAGCCATCTTCATTTTCAGCAAACAAAGTTGTGTTGTCTGAGCATCACAGGTTGTTAATGAGTCTTCCTCCAAACCAGATGTCACACTTTTCTTCATATAGTCCAGAATTTTGGATTTTTTTTTCAGTGTCCAGACTGAATAAGTATGATAAAATGGTACAATCCCAATACATTCCCTTCCTGTTTTTTAAAAATGCAGTATCCCCTTGTTCTTCAAATGACAGCCTCCTGGTCTGATTACAGGTTCCTTATGAGTACAGTTAAGTGTTCTGGAATTCCTATTCTTCTCAATGTTATCCATAATTGGTTATGATCCACACGACTGAATGATTTTGCATAGTCAATAAAACATAAGTAAACTTCTTTCTGGTATTCTTTGCTTTCAGCTAAGATCCCTCTGACATTAGCAATACTATCCATCATTCCACATCCTCTTCTGAATCCGCCTTACATTTCTGGAAGCTCTCTGTAAATATACTGCTGAAACTTTTTAAATTATCTTCAGCTAGATTTTACTTGGATGTGATATTAATGATTTTTTTTTTTTTTTTATATTTTCCACATTCTGTGGGATCACCTTTCTTTTGAATGGGTACAAATATGGATCTCTTCCAGTCAGTTGCCCAGGTAGCTAGCTTCCAGATTTCCTGACATAGACAAGTGAGTGCCTCCAGTTTGGCATATATTTGTTGAAAATCTCAATGGGTATTCTGTCAATTCCTGTAGTCTTGTCCTTTTGGTGTTCTAACACCAGATCTTTGCACATTTCATTATAATAATTAACTTTTTTTCAAGGTGCTCTTTGAAATCTTCTGTTCAGCTCTTTTACTTTGTTATTTATTCTATTTGCTTTAGCTACACTCCATTCAAGGGCAAGTTTCAGGGTCTTTTCCAACTTCCATTTTGATCTTTTTTTTCTTTCCTGTCTTCTGAATGAACTTTTGCTTTCTTCATGGATGATGTTCTTGATGTCATCCCACTATTCCACTGGTTTTCAATCACTGGTGTTCAATGAATCAAATCTATTCTTTAGATGCTCTCTAAATTCAGGAGGGATATAATCAAGGCCATATTTTGGCTCTCATGGACTTGTTTTAATTGTCTTCAGCTTCAATGTGAACTTGCTTATGAGCAGTTGATGGTCTATTCTACTATCAGCTCTTGGCCTTTTTTAGCTGAAGATACTGAGCTTCTCTGTCACATCTTTCTACAGATGTCATCCATCTGATACCTGTGTGCTCCATCTGGTGAAGTTCACATATATAGCCACCATGTATGTTGTTGAAAAAAATTATTTGCAATGAATAAGTCATTGGTCTTGCAAAACTCTATCATGTAAACTTCAGAGTCATTTCCATTACCAAGGCCATATTTTCCAACCATTGTTGATCCTTTATTTCCAACTTTCGCATTCCAATCACCAGTGATAATCAATATATATTTTTATTTGTATTTTAAGAGCTCATTTTACATTCAACATTACATGTACATTTAGTTTCATTCCCCATTTACCATGTCCAACTCTAACCCAGTCTCCTCCCCTCCCTACCCTGTAACTGTCCTCCTGTGCCCCTCATACTCACGCACTCCTGTTTGTCCTGCATTTCCTCAATTTGAATGTTGGTCCTCTGGTGTCCCATGGTCTATTGTTCTAAGGGATGTATTATCATAGAGTATGTGGGTGTGTCATTCTGGGTTGAGTGGTCTGTGTGTACATCTTGTTAACTATTGGGCTGAAAGCCAGCCCCTGGGGTTGCATTTTATTCCAGGTGCAGAATATATTCCAGGGCCATAGTATTGGGGGTCTCACCAGATTTCATCTGACCAGTAATTCTGGTCATTATTGAGTTTTTGGATTCTGTTCTACGTTTTTCCTCACACTCTATCTAAGATCTGCAGATTTGATCTTTTCCTGAGTGGTTGGCATTGGTAGCCAGGCACCTATGGCTGATTGTTTCCAAATGCCCTTCTTGTGTGTGTGTGTGTGTGTGTGTGTGTGTGTATGTGTTCTTCTTTGCTTTCGAGGTTGGAAGACCATTAGATATATCTTAGGTGGCCACTTAATCAACATATCTTGATTGTACATTTGGTCAGTTTCGGACTGCAAAAGGTGGTAAAAATCTTCAAATTCCTCATCTTTGCTTTTGGTGGTTGGTGTGTAAATTTGAATAATAGTGGTATTAATTGGTCTTTGTAGGCATATAGATATTATCCTATCACTGACAGCATTGTACTTCAGGGTAGATCTTGAAACATTCTTTGTGACTATGAGTGTGACATCATTCCTCTTCAATTTGTCATAGTAGAATTTGTCAAGTAGTATGGTTGTCTGACTCAAAATGTCAAAAATCAGTCCATTTTAGGTCACTAAAATATAGGATATGATCTTTATGTGTTCCATTTCATTTTTGACAACTTCCAATTTTTCTAGATTAATACTCCATACATTCCATGTTCTGATTATTAATGAATGTTTACAGATGTTTCTTCTTCTTTTGAGTCATTCCACATCAGTAAATAGAGGTCCCAAAGGATTTACTCCTTCCTGATCACTAAGGTGAGCTACCCCTGAGGAGGTAGCTCTTCCCCAGTCATATTTTGAATGCCTTCTGATCTGAAGGGCTCATTTTATTGCACTGTATCAGACAATGCTTCAGGGCTATTCATAACATTTTCCAGTAATATATCAGACAATGTTTCACTGCTATTCATAAGGTTTTCATTGGCTGATTTTTTGAGAAGTGCATGGCTTCTTCCTTCTTTCAAGTCTGTCTTAGTCTGGAAGCTCCACTGAAACCTCTCCACCAAAGGTGACCATGGTGGTATTTGAAATATCAGTGGCATAGCTTCCAGCTTCACAGTTACATGTAAGCCATTACAGTACGACAAGCTGACAGAGGAGTGGTGGAAACAAACTTTGGATATTCTGAAATCATATTTTGCATAGAGTCATGAAAATAGAAATATACCTCTTGAACATTGGCATTATGCTATCAGAGCTCCTGGTCTTCTTTTTAGGCACATGGATATTATCCTAGCACTGACATCATTGCATTTCAGGACAGATCTTGAAACAGTCTATGTGATGAAGAATGCCACATCATTCTTCTTCAATTTGTTATTCCCAGCACAATAGATAGTACATTGTCTGATTCAAAATGGCCACAAATGGTCCATATCATCTTACTAATGCCATTGATCTTCATGCATTCCATTT
>NW_006921742.1:258993-260739 GCF_000298275.1 Orycteropus afer afer | reverse complement strand
ACACCATTATTAGAAACTATTTAATATTTAATTTCTTTATTTTATACTAACATTTCATTCAAAATGGATATACTTTATAAGGTTAAGAAATTATTTTTGCAAACTGTACAGTGAGGATTTACTGAAACCTTCCATGGCCATTAAACCACCACTTGTTTTTCAGTTTGTTGTACTATGGTGGCTTGCATGTTACTATGATGTTGGAGTCTATGCCACTGGCATTTTGAAGACCAGCAGGGTCACCCCGGGTGGACAGGTTTCAGTGGAGTTTCCAGAGTGAGGCAGGTTAGGAAGAAGAAAGAGACTGTCCACTTCTGGAAAAAAAAAAAAAAAGCCATTGAAAAACTTATGAATAGCAGTAAAACATTGTCTGATACAGTGCCAGAAGATGAGCCCCTCAGGTTGGAAGGCAATTAAAGTACGACTGGGGTACTGCTATCTCCTCCAAGTAAAGACGACTTTAATAATATGAATGGAGCAGAGCTTCCAGGACCTTCATGTGCTGATGTAGCAAAAATAAAAATAAGAAGAAATTTATCCATTAATAATTACAACATGGAAAATATGAGGAATGACTCTAGGAAAGCTGGAAATTGTAAAGAAAGAAATGTTAATGAATAAAGATTGATATCCTAGACATTCCCAAAAAAACAAAAAGCAAAATTCATCACCATCAAGTCCATTTCAACCCATGGCAACCCCTCCTTGGGTTTCCAAGGTGATATATCTACAGAAGTACATTGCCTAACCTTCCTTCCAAGGAGTGGCTGGTGAGTTTGAACCGCCAGCTGGTTAGCAGTCAAATGCCTTAGGCACTATGCCACCAGAACTCCCATCCTAGACATTAGTGAGCTGAAATGGACTGGCATTGGCCATTTTGAATAGGATAAACATAGGGTCTCCTATGTCAGGAATGACAAATTAAAGAGTAATGGAGTTGCATTCATCATGAAAAAGACCATTTCATGATGTATCCTGAAATACAATGTTGTCAGTGATAGGATAATATTCATATGTCTACAAGGAAGACAAGTTAATATTCCAATTTACACATCAACCCCTAAACCCATGACAAATAAATTGAAGATTTTTACCATTTTCTACAGTATGAAATTGACCAAATATGTAATTAAGATGCATTGATAAGTACTGGTGATTGGAATGCAAAAGTTGGAAACAAAGATTAGCAATTGAAAAATATGGCTTTGATGATAGAAATGATGCTGGAGATTGCATGATAGAATTTTGCAAGAAGAACAATTTTTTCATTGCAAATACCTTTTTGCAACAACATAGGCAGTGATTATACATGTGGACCTTACTAAATGGAATACACAAGAATCAAACCAAGTATATCTATGGCAAGGGAAAATGGAAAAACTCAGTATCATCATTCAGAATAAGATTAGAGACCAACTATGGAACAGAACATAAATTACTCATATGCAAGTGTGGTATAGTAAATTACCTGGTATGGCTTTTCTAGCCATAAGTCCATACATTCTGTGATAGATTTTGCTGTGAGCAACTGAGGAGCTCCTGATTGTTAACATTATCCACCTGGGGTATTTCTGTTGAAAGGGGACAAAGCAATGTTCTGGGAAGTTTGCTCTCTCTCAGGTGCTTAGAATTCTGATGTTATGATTGGTAAATTGGCCACTCTGCCAGGCTCAAAAGTGCCCTTCTAGAGGCAGAAGGAGTCTCTCAGACTGCTGGCTGAGAAAGATATGCTGCTGAGAAAAACAC
>NW_006921742.1:255574-256998 GCF_000298275.1 Orycteropus afer afer | reverse complement strand
GGCTTGGGTCAGGTGCATCTTAGTCTTCAAGGAGATATCTTTGCTCTTCAACCCTTGACAGAGGTTTTTTTTGCAACAGATTTGCCCAATGCAATATGTCTTTCAACTTCTTGACTGCTGCTTCCATTGACATTGATTGTACAACCAAGCAATGTGATGTCTTTGACAACTTCAATCTTTCTCCATCTATTGTGGTGCTGCTTATTGGTCCAGTTGTGAAGATTTTTGTTTCCTTTATATTGAGGTATAATCCATACTATAGACTGTAGTCTTTAATTTTCATCAGTAAGTGCTCCAAGTCATCCTCACTTTCAGAAAGCAAAGTTGTGTCATATGTGTATCTCAGGTTGTTAATGAGCCTTCCCCCAATCTTGATGGCAAGTTCTTCTTCATATAGTCCAGCTTCTTGGATTATTTGCTGAGCATACAGGGTTGAACAAGTATGGTGAAAAGATACAACACTGACACACTCCCTTCCTGATTTTAAATCATGAAATATCCTCTTGTACTGTTCAAACGACAGCCTCTTCGTCTATGTACAGGTTCCTCATGAGAACAATAAGCATTCTGGAATTCCCATTCTTGTCAATGTTATCCACAATTTGTTATGATCCACAAAATAAAATGCCTTTGCATAGTCAACAAAACATAAGTAAACATCTTTCTGTTATTTGTGTTGAGCCAAATCCATCTGACATTAGCTATGATATTCCTCGCGCTACATCCCCTTTTGAATCCAGCTTGCATCTCTGGAAGTTCTGTCTATATACTGCTGCAACCGTTTTTGAATTATCTTCTGTAAGATTTTACTGGCATGTGATATTAATGATATTGTTCAATAATTCCCACATTCTGTGGGATCACCTTTCTTTGGAATGGGTGCAAATATGGATCTCTTCCAGTTAGTTAGCCAGGTAGCTGTCTTCCAAATCTCTCAGCATAGCTGAGTGAGTGCCTCCAGCACAGCATCTGTTTGTTGAAACATCTCAACAGGTACTCCATCAATTCCTGGAGCATTGATTTTGCCAATTCCTTCAGTGCAGCTTTGACTTCTTCCTTCAAAGCCATTGGTTCTTGATCATATGTGACCTCCTGAAATGGATGATCATCTACCAATTCTTTTTGGTATGTTGTTGTTGTTGTTGTTATGTGCCATCGAGTTGGACCTGACTCATAGCGACCCCTCCTTGGGTTTCCGACTCAGTATCACCACAAAAGTAGATTGCCCCATCTTCCTTCTGAGGAGTGGCTAGTAGGTTTGAACCGCCAGCCTTCTGATTAGCAGTCAAGTGCCTTAGGCACTGCTACCAGAGCACCCTCTTTTTGGTATAGTGACTCTGTATTCCATCCATCTTCTTTTGATGTTTCCTGCATCATTCAACATATTGCCCATGGAATCTTTCAATATTGCAATTCTATGCTTA
>NW_006921742.1:246621-254624 GCF_000298275.1 Orycteropus afer afer | reverse complement strand
TTCCAGCATAGTAGATCATATGGTTATTTGATTCAAAATGGCCAAAACCAGTCCATTTCAGCTCACTATTGCCTAGGACATTGTTCTTATGCATTCCATTTAATTTTTGACAGCTTCCAATTTTCCTAGATTCATACTTCATACATTCCATGTTTCGATTATTAATGGATGTTTGAAGCTGTTTCTTCTCATCTTGAGATATGTCACATCAGCAAATGGGGGTCCTGAAAGCTTTCCTCTATGCACATCTATGCTCTTCTCCAGTCATATTTTGAGTACCTTCAGACATGAGGGGCTTATCTTCCCACACTTTAGCACACAATGTTTCACTGCTAATCATAACGTTTTCACTGGCCAACCCTTTGTGAAGTAGATGGTCTCCTCCTTCTTTCAAGTCTGTCTTAGTCTAGAAGCTCCCCTGAAACCTGTCCACCACGGGTAACCCTGCTCTCATTTGAAACACTGATGGCATAGCCTCCAGGCTAGCAGCAACACTCAAGTCATCACAGTAGGACAAACTGACAGACAATTTTGTTTCCCCAGCTGTTCTACATTGCTCTGCTCATTTCCTGTTCTCCCCCACCCTCCTTCCTTAAGCAGCCTGCCTCAGGGGCAAACATGCACACTCTGCTGGTCCCAGGGCTGGCTTACTGAATTTCAGTCTGTATGATGAGTAAATAACCTGAGAAGATGGGTTATATGAAGAACATCAGGATTGATGGAGGACTCATTAAAAACCTGTACTATGCAGTCATCACAACCTTGCTTGCTGAAAAGCAAATAAGACTTGAAATATTTACTGATGAAGAAAAAAGACTACAGACTTCAGTATGGATTACATCTCAACATAAAGAAAGCAAAAATCCTTACAACTGGACCAATAAGCAGCATCATGATAAATGGAGAAAGGTTTGACATCGTCAAGGATTTCATTTCATTTGGATTCACAATCAACGCCCATGAAAGCAGTGGTCAAGAAATGAAAGGACATATTCAATTGGGCAAATCTGCTGTAAAAGTCCTCTTTAAAGTGTTAAAGTGCCAAGGTGCACCTGATCTGAGCCATTGTCTTTTCAATAGCCTGATATTCATGTGAGAGCTGGACAATGAATAAGGAAGACTGCATAAGAATTGATGCATTTGAATTGTGGTGTTGGGGAAAAATATTGAATATACCATGGACTGTTCTTCTGACAGTCCATGGTATATTCAATATTCTTCCCCAATACCACAATTCAAATGCATCAATTCTTCTTCAGTGGTAGCACAGTACCTAAGGCCTCTGACTGCTAAGCAGAAGGTTGGTGGTTCAAACCCATCAGCCACTCCATAGAAGCAAGACTAGGCAACCTACTTCTCTAAAGATTTACCACCTCAGAAACCCAATGGGGGTTTCTATGTGTCAGAATCAACTTGACAGCAATAGGTTTGCCTTTTTTTTTTTGGTTTTAATTTGCCAAAAGAATGAACAAATTTATCTTGGAAGAGGTATACTCAGAATGCTGTATACTCAGAATGCTTCTTAGACTGGAGAATGCCCAGGCTTTGCCTTTCATATTTTGGTCATGTCACCAGGAGGGACCATTCTCTGAAGAAGGATATCATGCTTGGTAAAGTAGAGGATCAGCAAAAAAAATTTCTCAGCATGTTGGATTGGCACAATGGCTGCACCAATGTACTCAATCATGGCATTGATGGAGAATGGCACAGGAATAGACAGTGTTTCATTCTTTTGTGCATAGGTCACTGTAAGTTGAAACTGACTCAAGGGCACCTAACAACAGCAACTTGCAAACTGAAAGGATTTTCTATTTTGACCTACTTATATGATGATAAGATTCCATCACAACCCATTACTATAGAAACCATGAAACAAATTTGACTTAGTTCTACATTATTCTTTAACATATTGTCAGAATTGGTTTACTACTAATTTATTTCAGGTCATTATATCCCTATTCATAAATAAAATTGAAGTCTTATTTGTTCTTTTGCTCTATTGTGATTTGGCAGTTTTCACTAGCTTTATAAAATAAATTGAAGAGATTTCTATTTTGGCTACAATGAGATAACCAGTACCATATTTTTTCCCTCACCATGGACAAGTAGAAAATAAAACACAGAAAGAAACATTTTTGTTCATTGAACCATAAATAGTAAAGGATTGTGATTCCTGAGAAGAGTGAAACAGCCTAGCATCCTACCTGGAAGAAGTTTCAGGACCTAGAAGCATGAAAGGAAAACTCATATACAGTGGTTTCATTAACTTCAGGAGAAAAGATCAGAGTTGAAGAAGGTTGTCTTAGCTACAAATTGTGGGTCAGTGTTTCAAAGCATAAAAAACTATATAGAGAAACTTATTAAAAAAAAAAAAAAAAAAAAACTTCTCCAATACACATGTTTAGAATTTAGCCTCAGCAACAGGTAGCTGTGGGTAGCCTAAGAAATCAGAATAATTTGGATATTTTACTGAGTATCTGAGCTTTGCCTGCAAACCAAACTAAACCAAAGTGAACTCATTGCCATCAAGTCGATTCCAACTCATAGCAACTCCCATTAGGTTTTTAAGGCTGCAAATCTTTATGGAAGCAGACTTCCCCATCTCTCTTCCATTGAATAGCTGGTGGGTTTGAACCACTGACTTTTTGGTTGGCAGCCAAATGGCTTAACCACTATACCACCAGAGCTCCTTCAAGCTATACCTGCAGACAGTAAAAGTGCACCAGAATGGGCATAAAACAGCTAATGAGGATGTGTACACTAGAAGTTCCTAGAGACAACGCACAGCTGAAAGTGATTTGAGCTACACTGTTGTTGTTTTATGTGCCGTCGAGTTGGACCCGACTAATAGTGACCCCTCCTTGGGTTTCTGAGGTGGTATCTCTATGGAAGTAGGTTGCCCAACCTCCCTTCTGAGGAGTGGTTGTGGGTATGAATCGCCATCCTTCTGGTTAGCAGTCAAGTGCCTTAAGCACTATGCTACCACTACCTGTTAATAGGCAAATACCCAGAACATCTAGCAGAGGAACATTAAGGGGAAAACATCACAGAGCTAAATTATTCCCAAAGTAACAGCTACTCTAGACTTCCATAACAGAATTTAAAAGTAAGCTTCAAAAGACCCAAGCTAACGCTCAAGTAATTTAACTGCCTGCCTAAACATAATTAAACACCCATTAATGATGCACAACTAAATACAAGTATTTAACAATATAAAATTAATAAGTTCTGTTTCCAAATAAAAAATAGTTAAACATGTAAAGAAGCATGAAAAGGTCACCAATACAACAGGAGAAAATAAATTTGAAACATGAGAGCCAATGGAATTAGTAGATAATCTCTTCAAAATGGTAGAGTTTTGTAAGGATGAGTAACAAAATTCAATACATGATTTCAAATTTTACTATAAAGCTATGGTAGTCAATACTGTAATGTTGACATGAGGACAAGCAAATAGATCAATGCAACAAAATAGAGAATTCTCTTGATTTTTAAAAATGGATGCTGCAATATTTCAATAGAAAAGAGATAGCCTATTCAACAAATAGTGATGGAAAAGCAAATATCTATATGGTGAAGGATGAATCTTGACCTTTAAAGATACCATACTGCAAAATTAACACCAAATCATCTAGCTATATAAATGCTAAAACCATCCATCTTCTTGATGAAACATGCAAGAAAATACTCATGACACTGGAGTATCATTATTAACAGTACATTTAATCATAATATAAAACATTGTTAAATTGGATTTCATTAAAATGAAACCTTTTTTTCCTCAAAATGTAAATGAAAGGCAAGTTAGAGACTGAGAGTAAATGCTAACAGTACGTGTATTTAGCAAATCCCTGAACTGGGAGGAGGAAGAGAGGGAGCCGTCTTTGTTCAAATAGCATAGACTCGCACTGTACTGAATTTTAGTATGTTATCTTGAGTCCCTGGAAACCCTATGGAGCAATTCTACTCTGCACACATGGGGCCATCATGAGTTGGAACTGACTTGATGGCAACTAACAACAGATGTTTCTTTATTTACTTTAGTCTCTTAGAACCATTAGTAAAGACTTTAAACGCTTGGTGTTTTCTTTTTCTTTTTTTATAATTTTCACCACTTTCCTTGAAGCATAGGCTTATGGAGTGCCTAACACTGCCATGCCAAAAATCATTCTCTAATTGATGATTCTATTCTTATAATTTAAAAATAATCTGTCTTTTTTGAGAAAATTCTCTCAATGTGTCTTTAGTTTGTGTTTTTTATTGTTGTTAATGTGTTATATGAATTATTTGTCATCACTTATACAGACTACATCATTAATTCCATCTTCTTTATTTGGAATATTACATTAAATGATTATATTAATCAAGAAAATCAAATAGCTTTATAAGCACCAACAAATTAATGCTAGCATCATCACTAAAAATAACTAGTTAAAATGTGTTAATATCCTTGTTTTAGAGGTTCTTAGAGGCAAATATCTTTCTAACAAATGTTTAACGGTCTTTATTAAGCTCCCTTAGCACATTAAAATCATCTAAATCGCTACAATAATTAGTTTTATAAACAGCAGAGTGCACAAAAGTAGGATTGATCATTTGCCCATATTTAACAATGTAGCCCCCAACATTTTGATGAGTCTCACTTAAAACAGAAATCACTATCATATACCCTGTTATGTAGAGAAAAATAAAATCTAGAGAATATCAATTCTTAGATAATCTTATTCTCTCAGACTTTATCATATCGAATGTTAGATGAAATATTTCAGGCCAAGGACACATAGAGAATAAGCACAGTGCCAAAAAAAAAAGTATTTTTCTGTAGCTAACATAGCATGCAAAGCACAGAAATAAAATAACAATCTGAGCTGGCATTGTTAAGACTGCAGTCACTTGGATGATTATGGGCTTTTGAAAGATGGACATGTTTTGACCATTTCCATCATAGAAGATATGGTCAATTGACTTGTAGAAGGGCTAGAAATGAAGTCTCAGATTCTGCCATTCTATTTTACTGAACTTCAGAACAACAAACCACTTATGACTTCTCTTCAGAGCTTTGAGCTTGTTTTATGGGCGTTGGAGTTGCAAAGAGTCTATTATCATGAAATTTAACTGAGGCTGCTTTTTCAAAAAAAGGTTTTTGAATTTCATCTAGAAAAATTGTTAAGTTGTAAGCAAAACAAATATCTCCAATATTTGGCCACCTATTTCCTGAAGCAAAATGAATTTAAAAATCTCTCTTTGCTTACAGGGAGCCAATGTCAATTAGTCCCAGAAGTTATTATGTAAGTTCGTATTACTTTTGAGGCTGAGGTTATTCAGAAGAAAACATCAAAAGTCCAATGGATGCTCATAATATTCTTTCACTAATGACTTAGATGTGCACTGATGACTCTCAGGGAAATGGTGCAGAGCAGTTTTCTGAACCTACAATATATCATACAGAATACTCTTTAATATATCACCCAACCTTATTTCTAGTAGGCTATTTTCTGAGTCTTTTCAGCTTTTTATGTATTATAATTTTATTCATCTGAAAAATATGAGCATTCTTTCTAAGAGAGGCTACACTCTCCCCTGGAAACATTTTGTTATTTATGGCATCTTACTTAAGACCTTAACAATTGGAATAATAATCTTGAGAAATTTTTCTATCTAGTGGCTAAAAGGACTAGATTTTTACCCCCTATCATGCACAAATTAACTATCTCTTTGAAACCCAGGTAATGATTTTTTAAATGTGCAATTTAAAATTTCAAACCATATTACCATTTTCCTCCCAGAAGCTTCACTGTCAGTGACTTAGTAAAACCATCATTAATCACAAGATAAGCTACAGTCATGTGGTGATTGTAATTTGGTCCCACAGAACCAAAGACAAATGATATGGAATACTATTAGCAATGATAGCTTTAATGTAGACATTCATCATGGCCTCAGGTTCACTTGATGTGACTTTGGGATGAAAACAGGGGGAAATTGCCTAGCTATTGAAAATTCTATTGCTATTAAATCATAATTTTAGCAAAAAGTACAAGTAAGAGTTGTAGATTTTTGTTCTCCCCTTTTTCCACCCCTAACAGACAAAATAGCAGGAGGCTGTGAAGAACCCAGATGCAGTGCAATTAGAATAGTGAATGCTGATTAGTTGTCATCTATCTAATTGCTAATAATAGAATTGGAGGTTTTGGCAAGCTATCTATTTATAGGAGTCACAAGGCTGCTCCAGCTCATCAGACAGGTAGGCTGCTAAGAGAGGATAAGAAGACACACACACACACACACACACACACATTCTTTCATCAGTGACAGATTTTATTGGTTATAAATTCTTTTAATATAATTGCATTATAATCCATTAAACCAACAGAATACAATTTTAGTAAGAGTTCCTTTTTACCTAATTTATCTTACATATTATTCAGTAATCCCATTTAAGAAGTTGTTTTGATTTGTAAGACTCACATAATTATTATTATATCTTTTCCCTGTAGAAAATCCCTGATGTGAACTGAATACAGTATAAAAGTGTGATTGCAATTGACAACTGGGAATAAATATTGACTATGGCCTGCAGCTTTCTACTGAAGAATATATGAGTTGAGCTTTAATTCTTCATGTGTGGAAAAAGTGTCAAACATGCTACATTAGTAATAAATTCAAACAATAACCACCCCAAGCTTTCTTTCAGTTCTGTGTTTCATTTATTTTGAAAGTTTTTGGCATCTGACCTACCTGTGTAGTTTCTTCAACTATACTGACCTTTGTTCCTTTAATTTTAGTTGTTTTCTGTTTGTTTTTCTTCTGTGTTCTTTAGATAAATTTTGGAACCACACTCTATACTCCCAGGGATTAAAAGTAATCCTGTAGTCCACATGGAGTAGGCCTACTGTTAAACCACAAGAGAATTCCTATAAACTCAGATTTGAGATCTGCCCTACTGAGTCTTCTGGTCTTCAAGATTTGAATTCAGCTAGAGAAATGAGAATGACTCTGACACTTTATTTATTTACTTTTTAAAATATTTTAAATATGTGTATTTTTGTAGTTTGGTTGTCTCCACATTTCAGTTGTATTGATATTCTAGGGAAAACTATGTCATTTTTATTTAATTTTCTACATGTTCAACTATGTTTCATTTTGGTTAATTTTACCTGGACTTTCTGTGTTAAGTTCTTTGGTAGGAGGGACTAAATTTCAGTTTTTGGGAATCCATAAAAATAAATATTAGATTTGCTTCAGATTATGTCTTGGAATTAGTCCTATGCTCAAGTTTCAATCACAAAAATATTGTCTCAAACACTTGAACTACTAAACTCATTTCTTTTCTAAAGTATCGAACAATTTCTGGGCCAAAGAAATTTGAAATTCAAGATGGGTCTTTTAGAATTCCCTTAAAAAATCTGGCTATACCAATAACAGATTAGCTCCTACAAACCAGGTAATTCTAGTAGTTATGCAAGCAGTTTGGAGTGTGAAGACTCTATTGCATTAGTTACAGACACTTAACCATAGTGTTTAATTTGTACAACAAATATTTATAGGTACCTGCAGTGTATGACTGATGATTTAGTGCTAAATGAAGAAGATACATCTCTGCCATTTTTGAGTTTACAACACTCCACATAATATCTCTAAATCCTCAATTTCCTCATCTGTTTAACAACCTCAGAGATTTTTGATGGGATTATGTTAGAGAATAGATGGAGAACAATTAAGATAGTTTCTGGCCCATAACAAGTCTCAACAAATCATTATTGTGGTAACAAAACCTGTTGTTAAGCACAAGCAGGTAAGTTTTAGTAAATCTTCACACCCTCTCTCCTCCAGTTAGAAAAGTGTAGGTTGCCTTCAGGCAATGCCAAGGTTTCTGCCTACATATTTTATTCACAAGTCATACCATTATTTCATAGTCCTATCAAATTATTTAGGAGCTCTGGTAGCATAGTGCCTAAGGCACTTGACTGCTAACCAGAAGGCTGGCAGTTCAAATCCACCAG
>NW_006921742.1:241646-245771 GCF_000298275.1 Orycteropus afer afer | reverse complement strand
AATTGATGGGAGTTTTCTTGTAGAAAATATTTGGACATATACAACCCTCCACTTCTAGGAACATCAGCATCATTGTAATTTAGAAGAAGGCATGATGGTCTCAAATGCAAAGTGGAGTATGAGGATAATGGAATAGTAACTCTTTTTTGTACAAATTTTGTACTTGAGTCATAATCTAAAAATAAACAATTTGAAGTGTTAACTAATCATCTTGCATTTAGACATTTGAACATGATAAAATTTCATGACTTCACACTTAAGTAGTTATTATGTCAACTATTCCAGGTGGCAGTATATGATCAATAACCATGGTATTGAAGGAAAAAGTGAAAACTGCAGTGAAGCAATTGGCGAAAAACAAGACTCCAGTAATTGACTTAAAACTCATTGATAAGTTTCAACAAAAATGCAGTGCTGCAAGTGTTGCTTCAGCAGCACATATGCCAAAAATGCTGTGCTGGAGGTGCTCACTTGTTTATGCCAGGAAATCTGGAAGAAATTGATATTTGTGCCCATTCCAACGAAAGGTGATCAGCAGAATGTGGAATGTATGTATCATTAATAATCCCTGAATATATCGTTAATATCACATGCAAGTAAAATTTTGCTGAAGATAATTCAAAAACCTTTGTAGCAGTGACATGACAGGGAACTTCCAGAAATGCAAACTGGATTCAGAAGAAGATAAGGAATAAGGGATATCATTACTAATGTCAGATGGATCTTAGCTGAAAGCAAAGAATACCAGAACTATGTTCACCTATGTTTTATTGACTATGCAAAGACATCCTACTGTGTGGATCATAACAAATTATGAATAACATTGCAAACAACAGGAATTTTGGAACACTTCATTGCATTCAAGAAGAACCTATACACAAACCAAGAGGCTGCCATTTGATCAGAATGTCAGATGGATTTTGGCTGAAAACAAATACCAAAAAAAAAAAAAAAAAGATTAAAGTTGCCAGGGATTTCATTTTATTTATATGCACACTCAACACCTATGGCAGTCAAAAAATTGGGTGTCATATGGCACTGGGCAAATCTGCTGCAAATGACTTCTTTAGAGTATTAAGAAGCAAAGATTTTAATTAGCAGACTAAAGAACACCTAATCCAAACCATGATATTTTCAATAGCCTCACATGCATGTGAAAGATACACAATGAATAAGGAAGAATGAAGAAGAATTGATACTTTTGAATTATGGTGTTGGCAAAAAAAAAATACTGAAAATACCATGGTTTGCTAGGAGAATGGGGAAAAAAAAAAATCCTGGAAGAAGTGTAGTCAAAATACTCCTTAGAAGCAAAAATGACCAGTCTTTGTGTCAGGTACTTTGGTCATGTTCTCAGAAGGGACCATTCCCTGGAGAAGTATATCATGCTTGGTAAAATGGAAGGTTAGAGAAAAAGGAGAAGACTGTCAACAAGATGGACTGACACAATGACTCCAACAATGTGCCCAAGAGAGCAGGGATTGTGAGGATGGCCTAGGACTGGGAAGACACTCGTTCTGTTGTACATAGGGTTATTATGAGTGGGAATCAACTTGATAGCACCTAACACTAAAACAATGCTACATTTTAGCAAGTGTATTTTTAAAATATCAGTTAATTACTGGTGCTGTTAGCATCCTCACTGCCACTACATTAATTCAGTCAATTGTCATCTTCTATACACGTTATTTCAATTTTTCTATCTTAATCTATTAACATCATCTACAGACTGCACAAAAGTTAACATTCTACTTCAAAACTGTCAGTGTGCTTTCAACTCTCTCAACCCCTACATCCAATTATAGATTTCAACAAGTTAAAGCTTCTTTCAGTTTATCAAACATGACAGTCTGAAACTTCAATACTAAATTTTATTCCAACCAGAAAAATCCATTGCTCTTCATTGATGAACATTTTTTTCTTTTCTTTCTTTTTTGGTAGAGGGTAGGAGTGTTTCCTGGCTTTCTGTCTCATTCACTACACTTACTAGACTATGCCATAATAAAAATAAGGATTATGTTTTATTCATCTTTGTACACCCAGTTTCTAGCATAGTTTCTTTTTATCCACACCCTTTTTAAAAAATACCATTCTACAGTCATATTTAACCTATGGTTCACTATTTTCAAGTGTGTAATATGAGTTTTAGAAGATTTGTCAAATTGGAAAATCATTGCCATAAATTCATTTTAGAATATTTTCAACACCTCAACATGATTCCTTATCCACAAGTATTGTTTATCTTTTTCCTCCCTGCCTCTACTACAACTCTTTCAATTTCACAATATTTTCATATATCTTGAGGGGAATTGCTTGGTTGTGTGGTAAATTTATGTATACTTTCCAAGCATCTACTTAAACTTTTCCATGGTGGATGCAACATTTCACATTCTAACAAATGAAGTAAGGTTCTCTTATTTTCTAAACTATTGAAAATATGCACTGTCGTCTTTTCTCATAAACATCCTGAAGGATGTGGAAGGAACAGATTTAATTATGCTTTTAATTCATATTTCCCTAATGATTAATAACACTGAACAACTTTACCTGTGCTTAATAGTTGTACAAATTATATGGTGAAATGCTTATTCAAATCTTCTGGCCATTTGTTTGATTGGATTTTTTCCTTCTTTTTTACAGAGTTACAATTTGTTATTTGTATATTCTGGACACAAGTTCTTTATGTAATATATATTTTCCCAATCTTTGGCTTGAATTTCATTCTCTTAATGGTTTATTTTGAAGTACTAGAATTTTGAATTTTGATATCTGAATTATATATATATATTTTTTCTTCTTTTATGGATCATGCTTTTGCTCTCATATCTAATTCTATTACAAGTTCTTAAAGATTTTTTAGCTCTTTGATTTAAATGTAGTAGCTCAGGTGGTGCAATGGTTAAAGCATTCAGCTGCTAACCAAAAGGTCAGTGGTTCAAACCCACCAGCTGCACTGTGGAAGAAAGGTGAGGCAGTCAGCTTTCTAAAAGAAGTACAGCCTTGGAAACACTATGGGACAGTTCTACTCTGAGTTGGAAATGACTTGGCAGTGAGATTTTTTTTTTCTTTTTATGTTTAAATATATGGTATGAGGGCACATGTAGATATCCAATTACCCTAGCATCATTTGCTAAAAAGGCTACATTTTCTTCAAAGGATTTCCCAGGCATCTTTGTAGAAAATTGACTTTACCTACAAGAATTTATTCCTGGACTCTCAATTTTGTTTCACTGATGTATCTATATGCTGGTAATACACTGTCCAACTTATGGTAGCTTTATACTAAACTTTTTAAAATCAGGAAGTAGAAATCCTTCAAGTTTACTCATTTTCAAAATTTTTTTTCAACAATTACAGCTCTTTTGCATTTCCCTATTAATTTAAGGTTCTGTGGCACAATACTGTGAAAACATGCCTGCTGGAATTTTAATAGTAATTACTTTGAATCTATATATCAATTTAGACTGAAATGCCATTCTAACATTATTGAATCTTGCAATCCTTGAACAAGAAATATTTCTGTATTTAATTAGATTTCATTTAATTTCTCACGGCAACAATTTATAATTTTTATTGTACACATATTTTGCTTATTTTCTTAAATATAGTTCTATGTGTTTTATCATATTTTGTTTTATTGAGGAAAGTATCAAAGTATCATATTATTAATATCTTTTTTGGGTTTCTCTTTTTTTTATATATAGAAATACAGTTGGTGATCCTGTAACCTACAGACTTGGTATTCTTTTTTGTGAGTACTAAAATTTTATTTTGTGTGTGTGCATATGTGTATGGATTCCTTGGAATTTCACCCTGCAGAATTCTATTATTTATAAATCTAGCTTTATTTTTCCTTTCTAATTTAGACGACTTCTATTTCTTTGCTTGCTTGCTAGTGAAAAAGCAGGGTGAGAGTTGGAATGTTACCTTTTTAGTCTTAATCTTCTAGACTTCTAATTACTATTCTGCATAATATCTAATTATCTATTTTGTCATTTTGTTCTTGTATTGTTTTCCTGAAATCTTCAATGACATTAATGTCTTTATTTTCCTTGCTTTTGTTTATGGTTTCTTTGAGCACTTGGAAGTTTATATATATATATATATAAATATATATAAATATAT
>NW_006921742.1:238117-241081 GCF_000298275.1 Orycteropus afer afer | reverse complement strand
CCATACCACAAATGTTTACCAAACAGAGATTTATTCTCTTATAGTCTAGGAGGCTAGAAGTCAAAGTTCAAAAAAGTGGCTCAAAGCTGGGTGAAAGACCCTCAACCTTGGGCTTCAGCTCTGCCTCCTGTTCCAGCTCCACTAGAACTATAGGTTTTTTTCTAACTCGCATAGCTGCTGGCAACTGAGGCTGACAAAACTAAGATAAACAAGTAAAATGGCACAGTCCCAAGATTTGCAAACAGCATGGCAGGCCACTAGTTCAAGTCCAGAAACAGTCCCAAGACCAGCAGGCAATATGGCAGACCACTGATGACTCAGCCAAATCAAGGATCCAGACATAACAAAAAGCTAGAGATGTTTCTCAGTGCATCTCCTTAAAGATTGGAAACAGGTCATATCCAGAAGGCCAATAATTAAATGCTCACAGCAGACTCCACCATGGAGTTGATTATACCATTCAATCTCATTATAGGGAATGGCTGAATCCAGATGGCCAGCCACTCAAAACCACAGCCCAGCAAAGCTGACATACAGCCTTAACCACCAGTGTCAACAAGTTGATTCTGACTCACAGCAACTCTATGGACAACATAATGAAACATTGCCCTGTCCTGTGCCACCCTCACGATCCTTGCTGTGTTGGGGTCCATTGTTGAGCCACTGCATCAATACACACTTTTGGGGGTCTTCACCTTTTTTGCTGAGCCTCTGCTTTAACAAGACATCCCTCTCCAGGAACTGGTCCCTTATGGCCACATGACCAAAGAAGGTGAGACAAAGGCCATTATCGATTCTTGATTCTAAAGAACATTGAGGCTATACTTCTTCCTCTTCCTCTTCCTCTTCCTCTTCCTCTTCTTCTTCTTCTTCTTCTTCTTCTTCTTCTTTTTAATTGTGGTTTGTTGTAAGTTTACAGAGCAAATTCATTTTTCATGCAGCAGTTCAAATACACTTTGTCTCATGACATTGCCTGCAATTTCCCACAATTTGCTCTCTTCTCACTTCCTCCCCATAGTTACCTCTTCCTGTGTCCTTCCCTCCCGTGTTCTCCTGCTCCCCGCCCCTGAGCTATCTCCCTGTGCATACACAGCCCTTCTATTCTCCCATGATTGATCTCTCTAAGGAGTGTATTTAGCTAATGTAAACGTTCAGATCATAGATCTGTCTTTTGTTTGGCTGGAAGCCACAGGAGTGGGTTCAATTCTAGACCTGAAGGGAAGCTAGTGGCCATAGTCTCAGGGGTTTCAGCAGACCAAAAGGAGTTCTGGTGGCATAGTGTCTAAAGCATTTGAATGCTAACCAGAAGACTGGTGCTTCAAACTCACCAGCCACACCTCGGAAGGAAATTGAGCAATCTACTTCCATATTGATATTGCCTCAGAAACCCAAGGAAGGGTCACTATGAGTCAGATCTGACTGAAGAGCAGTGAGTTTGGTTTTGGATCAGACCAGAAAACCTGGTCCTTTTTTTTTTTTTTTTATTGATTTTAAGTTTTGTTCCACATTGTTCTCCCACTCTATCCAGGATCTTCTACATACAGTCCCCTCTGAGTGGTTGACAGTGGTAGCCAGGCACTACCTAGTTCTTCTGGTCTCATAGTCATATAGGCTGCAGATTACACAGTGTACCAGTCTCTTGGACTAATAGTTTCCATGTGTCTTTTGTTTTCTTCATTCTTCTTTGTTCTGGATGAGGAGAGATCCATCGTTGCATCTAGATGGTTGCTTGCAAGCTTTTAAGATACCAGTCACTACTCACCAAAGTAGGATGTGTAACAGTGTTTTTGTGTAATATATTATGCTAATTGAGCTTGATGTATCCTACCCATGGGTCCAACTACTCACTCTCTCTGGGTAGCTGGATGTGACCAATAAGTGACTACAAACTTGTCCTTTGTCAGCTCTACAGAACATACAAATACACTTGTCAAAACATTGTCTGACAACCCTATACATGGCCATAGGGACACTCCCCACTGCATAGATATAATACCTTATAATTCAGCCTGTCACCCACCTATCCACCCATATGTCAATATTTGCCATCACTGACAACATAGTAATGTATGTGAGAAAGGGTTCATCCTTTTTGTCTGTACCTCCCATGCACCTCTTTATGTCTTTCTCTTCCTCAATGTCTCCGGGTTGGTCACTCACATTTGGTATATTGCCCTTCCCTTCACCCAAATCAATACCTATCTAACAGTGTTCCCTCCCCTCCCTTCCCACCCCAACAAAGAAAGTTTCCTTTCATCTATAAACTTTTCCTTGAGTTCATTTTACAATAACAGACTAATGCAATATTTGTCCTTCTGTGATTGACTTATTTCACTCAGCATGATGTCCTCTAAGTTTATGCATGTTATACAGTGTTTTGCAGATTCTACATTATTCTTTAGGGTTGTGTAGTATTTCGTTGTTTGTATGTACCATAGTTTGCTTATCCATTCTTCTGTTGTTGGGGAGGTGGGTTGTTTCCATCTTTTTTTGCTATTGTAAATAGTGCTGCAATGAACATGGGTATGTGTATGTTTATTGTTGTCCTGGCTCTCGCTTCTTTAGGATATGTATCTAGTAATGGGATTGCTGGGTCAAATGGTATTTCTAATTCCAACTTGTTAAGGAATCACAATACTGCTTTCCACAGTGGTTTTATCATTTGACAGTCCTGCCAGCAGTGTATGAGAGTCCCAATCTCTCTACTACCTCACCAGCATTTGTTATTTTATGTCTTGTTGAACTCTGCTACCAGTGCTGGGGCAAGATGGTAACTCATTTTTGTTTTGATTTTCATCTCTCTAATAGCTAATGATCATGAACATTTGTTCATGTGTTTGTTGGCCACCTAATATCTTCTTTGGTTTAGTGTCTATTCATGTCTTCTGCCCATTTTTAAATTGGATTATTTGTCTTTTTGTTGTTGAGGTGTTGGAGTTTTCTATAAATTTTAGAGATAAGTCC
>NW_006921742.1:232301-237462 GCF_000298275.1 Orycteropus afer afer | reverse complement strand
CCGAGGAGTGGCTGGTGGGTTTGAACCACCAGCCTTCTAGTTAGCAGTCAAGTGCCTTAGGCACTACACTACCAGAGCTCCTATATTTGTCCCTATTTTTTCCTTGAGGAACTTTATAGTTTTAGGTTTCACATTTAAGTCTCTGATCCATCTGGAGTTAGCTTTTGTGTACAGTGTGAGGTATAGACCTTGTTTCATTTTTCTGCAATGGGTCTCCAGTTTTCAGGCTGCACATTCCTGCATAGGTATGCTCATTCTTCTGGCAGTCCATGGTGCTTTTAGTGTTCTTCACCAACACCACAACTCAAAGGCATCAGTTCTTCTCTGGTCTTCCTTATTCATTTTCCAGCTTTCACATGCATACAAGGCAATCTAAAATACCATCGTTTGGGTTAGGTGCACCTTAGTCTTCAAGGAACATATTTAATCTTCAACACTTCAAAGAGGTCTTTTATAACAGAATTGCCCAACTCAATACGACATCTGATTTCTTAACTGCTGCTTCCATGAGTGTTGATTGTGGATCAAAATAAATATAAACTTTGACAACTTCAATTTTCTCTCCATTTATCATGATGTCGCTCACTGGTCCAGTGGTGAGGATTTTTGTTTTATTTATGTGGGCGTGTAATCAATATTGAAGACTGTAGTGTTTAATCTTCATCAGTAAATGCTTCAAATCCTCTCCACTTTTAGCAAGCAAGATTGTGTCATCTGGATGTTGCCAGTTGTTAATGAGTCTTCCTCCAATCCTGATGCAGTATTCTTCTTCATACAGTCCAGCTTCCCAGGTTATTTGCTCAGCATACAGATTGAATAAGTGTGGTGAAAGGATACAGCCCCTACGCATTCCCTTCCTGATTTTAAATCGTTCAGTATTACCTTGTTCTGTTCAAATGACACGCTCTTGCTTATGTACATGTTCTCCATGAGCACAACTAAGTGTCCTGGAATTCCCATTTTTCATAATATGTCATGATCCACACATTTGGATGCATTTTCATAGTCAATAAAATACAGGTGTGGCATTTTAGTTGTATGTCAGCTTGAATGGGCCTGTTTTTGAGTGGCTGAGCAGCTGGAAGCATATTTCCCATGAGACTGGTAATCAGCTCCATAGTGGAATCTATTGTGAGCAGCTGGGTAGCTGCCTTTGGGATGCGATCTCCTTCCAGTATATAAGAAGAAGTATTGAGAATAATCTCTGCAGCTTTTTGTCATGCTTGGACACTGAATGCAGCCAAATCCTCATATAGCAACCTGTCATATTTCCTGATAATTTTGAGACTATCTTTGAACATGAACTAGTGGCCTGCCATGTTGTTTGGTAAAATCAGGACTGTACCATTTTATTTGTCGACCTTGGACTTGTTAGCCACAGCAGCCAGCAGCAGCTTGAGTGAAAAGACACTCTTGCTTGAGTAGGCCACAGACAAGAAGCAGAGCTGAAGCCCAAAGATGAAGGGCTTTCACCCAGCCCCTAGAGCTGGCACTTTTAACTCAGAATTCTAGCCTCTAAAACTGTAAGAATAAATTTCTGTTTGTTAAAGTCACCTATTTGTGATATTTTCTGTTAGGCCAGTACAAAGTAACCAAAACAACAAGTAAACATCTTTCTGGTATTCTTTGCTTTCAGCCAAGATCCATTTGACATCAGCAATGATACCCCCTCATTCCACATCCTCTTCTGAATCCAGCTTGCATTTCTGGAACTTCTCTGTCAGAATACAGCTTCAACTATTTTTGAATTATCTTCATCAAAATTTTACTTAAATGTGACATTAATGATATTCTTCAGTAATTGTATTCTGTTGAATCACCTTTCTTTTGAATGGGCATACATATGAATGTCTTCCAGTCAACTGGCCAGGTAGCTCTCGTCCAGATTTCCTGACATAGATAAGTAGGGTCTTCCAGAGCTGGTATCTGTTTGTTGGAACATCTCAGTGGGTATTCTGTCATTCCCTGGAGCTTTGTTTTTCATCAGTTCCTTCAGTGCAGATTGAATTTCTTCCTTCATTACCATTGTTTCTTGATTGCATGCTGCCTGCTAGAATGATTGAACATCAATCTTTTTTTCTTTTTTTTAGTACAGTGACTGTGCATTCTTTCCATCTTCTTTTGATTCTTCCTGCATTGTTCAATATTTTGACCATAGAATCTTTCAGTTTTGCAATTCAAGGCTTGATTCTCTCAGCCTGAGAAATGCCAACTGTGTTTTTCACTTTTGGTTATCTAACTTCAAATCTTTGCACATTTCATGATAATATTTTGTCTTTTCAAGCTGCCCTTTGAAATCTGCTCAGCTCTTTTATTTCAACATTTCTTCCTTTCACTTTAGTTACTCTCCATTCAAGAGTGAGTTTCAGAGTCTCTTCTGACATCATTCTGGTTTCTCTTCTTTTCCTGTCTTTTTAATGACCTTTTGCTTTCTTCATGATGATGCTCTTGATGTTGCCCCACAACTTGATCACTGGTATTCAATGCATCAAATCTATTCTTCAGATGGTCTCTAAATGCAGGTAGGATATAATCCAGGCCATATTTTGGCTCTCATGG
This sequence comes from Orycteropus afer afer, assembly GCF_000298275.1. Taxonomy (NCBI): domain Eukaryota; kingdom Metazoa; phylum Chordata; class Mammalia; order Tubulidentata; family Orycteropodidae; genus Orycteropus; species Orycteropus afer. The sequence continues at coordinate 234,903 of NW_006921742.1, read as the reverse complement.
GCTTGTTTTAATTTTCTTCGGCTTCAACTTGAACTTGGATATGAGCGATTAATGGTCTGATCCACAGTCAGCTCCTGGCCTTGTTTTGACTGAAGGTATTGAGCTTCTCCATCACTGCTTTCCACAGATATAGTTGATTTGATTTATGTGTATTCCATATCTTGAATTCCATGTATATAGTCACCATTTATATTGTTGAAAAAAGTTATTTGTAATGAATGTCATTAGTCTTGCAAAATTCTATCATGTGTTCTCCAGTGTCATTTCTATCACCAAGGCCATATTTTCCAACAACAAATGATTCTTCTTTGTTTCCAACTTTTGCATCATAATCTTCACCAATAATCAATATATCTTGATTGGATGTTTGGTCAAATTCAGGCTGGGGAAGCTGGTAAAAACCTTCAATTTCTTAATCTTTTGCTTTGGTGTTTGGTGCATAAATTTGAATAGTAGTTATATTAACTGGTCTTCCTTGTAGGTGTATGGATATTATCTTATCACTGATAGCACTGTACTTCAGGATAGACTTTGAAATGTTCTTTTTGATATTGAATGAGATGTTGTTCCTCTTTCATTTGTCATTCCAGGAATGGTACACCTTATGATTGCCTGATTCAAAATGGCCAATACTAGTCCATGTCAGCTCACTAATGCATAGGACATTGATCTTTATGCATTCCTTTGCATTTCTGACCACTTCCAATTTTCCTAGATTCATACTCCACTCATTCTACATTTTGATTATTAATGAATGTTTGTAGTTGTTTCTTCCTATTTTGAGTCATGCCCCATCAGCAAATGTAGGTCTCAAAAGCTTTACTCTATCCATGGCATTAAGTTTGACTCTACTTTGAGGCAGAAGCCCTTCTCCGGTCATATTTCAAGTGCTTTAAGACCTGAGGGGCTCATCTTCTGGCACTGTATCAGACAAAGTTTCATTGCTCTTCATCAAGTTCACTGTAATTTTTTTACTATTCATAAGTTTTTCAAAAGCCCATTATTTCGGAAGTTGATGGCCCCATCTTTCTTACCAGTCTGTCTTAGTTGGGAAGCTCTGTTAAAACCTGTCTGCTATGGGTGACCCTTCTGGTATTCAAAATACTAGTGGCATAACCTTCAGCCTTACAGAAATATGCAAGCCGTTACAGTATGATAAACTGACAGAAAAGTGGTGTGTGTGTATATATATATATATATACACACACAGACACACACTTATGCATATAAATATATTATTTAATTTCTTATCAGATAGTTCTAGCACATGTTCTTCCTCAGAAGAGTTTCTTAGTTCATTTGTTTGGTTATTTGCTTCCACTATCTTATCCTGTTTCTTAGTTTGAATTAAAATTCTTTGTTGTCTCCCAGACATTTTAAAATCATTGTTTCCATTTGTTGGTTATATGCTGGTTTGTTTTACCCTGTTCTTTTGTTTTGTTTGTTTTGTTACAATATGAGGAGCTCTGGTGGCACAGTGACTAAGGCATTTGATGGCTAACCAGAAAGCTGGTGATTCAAACCCACCAACCACTCTGTGGAAGGAAAATGGGGAAATCTACTTCCATAAAAAATTGACTTACTCAGAAACTCAGTTGGGTTGCTATAAGTTGGAATCAATGGCAGTGGGTTTGGTTTTTCTGGTTGTTTCAGTATACCCATATGGGTAAGGCAGATGTGCTTCTTTGTTTGTAAGCTTGGCAGCACTTTGACCATTGCCAACTGTCTCTAGATTGATTGAATAACTGGTGGGAATATGAGCATGGGTGTCTGTGATGAAGAAGAGCTGACCTTGAAATTGGCAGCTGTTGTCTACCATCTCTCATTGTTTCAGTGGTACAGGAGTTGGTTATAATGCTCACCTATTTGGTGAGGCCATTAGTACAGTAGATATGGCTGACTAGTGGAGAGTTAATATACTCCTCCTGTTTGATGGGGAAGGTAAGAAAATACATACATAAATAAATAAATAACAAGGAGATGAAGAAGACAAGAAAGAAAGGCAGAATTAAAAGAGAAAAAAATGAAAGAAGAAAAAAAAGAGGCTGTAGAAGAAGAAAGATGAAAGAACAAGAGTAAGAGGGAGAAATAAACAAATGAAAAAGAAGAAAAATTGAGAAAAGAAAAGGTGATAAAAATGAGAAGACCATAAGGAAACAAAAAAGGTGACTTTTGTAGCTAAGGTCAGCTGGCAGCCTTGGGAACAGGCAGTTGCGGTGCAATCTGCTGATCCTCTAGGGCATGTGCCTGTGGAGGTGGGAGGGTCCTACATAGGCGGGCACCTCCAGAAAACAAGGCTGCAGGTGTGTGCCTCTTGTGTTCAGTTTGAGAAAGATCAGCCTATAACAGAAGCCTTGGAAGGGGGAGATACAGCTCTTGGTGTGTTTGGAGTGGCTTGCTAAGGGTGACTAGACTTCAGAGGAAGCAACTGGGACTGGATCCAGGTGGGTAAGGACAGCATGCTCCTAGCCACCGGCTTCTTGGAGGTAGGGAAGTTTTCACTCCTAGCTGCCAGGAATTTGTGTTTGTTGGAGTTTAGAACAAAACTCTCCAGTCACAATTCATGGCTCTGGCACTCTTCTAGGCACATAAAGCTGTTTAT
>NW_006921742.1:223541-231581 GCF_000298275.1 Orycteropus afer afer | reverse complement strand
TCTTATAATTCCCTCCGGCTCAGTTATTCACCTGCCTGGCCAGCCATGTTTCTGCCTAACACACATCTGATGACCCTATGCTTAAAATGGGTACAATTTGATGAATCCCATCTTCATTTCTTTCCTTAGTCACTTACCTCACTCTATCTCCTTTTCCATTCAGCTATCAATTTAACTCTTTATCCTCTCATTTGATGCTCAGACTTCCAGGATCATTATTTGCCACTGTTTCATTCAGTTTTTATGAATCTCTGTTGTGGAGGGTGTTAGCAGGATGCCATCTTATCTCTGCCTCAAGCTTTTCTCTCTTTATATGCCTTTTGTCAGGTCAATTAGGGTGTGCATAGTTGGGATTTCCCTTAACCTGTTTTTCTTAAAGCTTACTGAGCTATTTGAATATGTAGATCAAACTTCTTTTTATCATATTTGAGAAGATTAGGACTATTATTTATTCAAATACCATTTCTGTTGCTATTTCACTTTTCTCTTCTTCTGCTATTTCCTCTGTTGATATGCATGATGATGTCCCACAGTTTTTAGAGACTTTGTCATTTTTCCTCATTCTTTTTTATTTCTGTTCCCCAAATTGGATAATTTCTATTTAACTATATTTAAGTTCACTAATTATTGCTTACCTATATTCAAATCTACTGTTAATTATCTTTAATAATGCTTTAATTTTAGTTATTCTATTTTTCAACTCCATAAATTCTATTTGGTATATTGCCATTAATTCTAAATCATTTTTATATACTCTATTTGGTGAAGTGCAGTTGTCATACATTCCTTTAATTCATAGTTGCATTAAGTTCTTGAACATAATTGTAAGAAGTTATTTGTCTTTGTCTACTAAGACCTGCTTAATAGGTCTTTGTCTACTAAGTCCAATATCCCCATACCAAACAACCAAACTCAGTGCCATTGAGTCATATCCAATTCATAGCAACCCCTCCTTGGTTTTCCAAGGCAATATCAGTACGGAAGTAGATTTTCCAACCTTCCTTCTGAGGAGTGGCTGAGGGGTTGAACTGCATGCCTTCTGGTTAGCAGTCAAATACCTTAGGCACTAAGCCACCAGAGCTCCAAATATCCCCATAGTCAAGGACAAAAGTTAGCTTACTTAACATAAAACTAGATCTTTTAACCCACCAAATCCATTGTCATCACATCAATTCTTCTTCACAGCAACCCTGTAAAGAGAGAATAGACCTGTCCCATGGAGTTTCTAAGGCTGTAAATCCTTATAGAAGCAGACTGTTGTATCTCTCTCTAATGGAGTGGCTGGTAGTTTCAAACCTCCAATACTTTGATTAACACCTGAGCACTTAACTACTGTCCTACCAGGGTTCCTTTTTACTTTAAATAGGCTCATACAAAAATCTTTAGTTTTCTTATACTTAGTTGATAAAAAACATAATTGATAAAAAACATAAGTTTTGTTTAACATAGTAATATAATCAATGTAGTCAAGATGTTCCCATATGGATACATTAAATTAATGATAGGAATGTCATTAATTAAGTGATGTAAGCAAAAAATTGGGAAAAATCAGCTACTACAATGCACTGGTACTACTTGTGAAGAGGAATAGTTTTATATCATGATGAGAATATGTCAGTTAAAGATATATATTATAAACTCTAGGACAGACATCACACATTTTAAAAAAGGAAATATAATTGGTACCTTAAGAAGAATACTAAATGGGATCATATAAAATTCTCAACTAAAATCACAGGAGGCAAAAAACAAGGATGAAGAGCAAACAAAGAACAAGTTTAACAATGAGAAAACTGCTATGAACATGTTAGGTATTAATCCAATTATACCAAAAATCATTTTAAATGTGAAAAACTTCATCACAGAAATGTTGTATCTAAAGCAATGGAAGAAATGACAAGATAAAAGAACTGAACCAAAGATTTCAAAGAGCAACTTGAGAAGATGAATTCAATTATTATAATGAAATGTATAAAGACATGGAGTTAGAAAGCCAAAAGGGAAGAACACACTTGTCATTTCTCAAGCCGAAGGGACTGAAGAAAAAATGTAAACCTCAGGTGTCAATAATAAAAGATTCTAGGGGCAAAATATTGATTGATGCAGGAAACATCAAAAGAATCGCTGAGTCAGAAATGACTCAACAGTGCCTAACAACAACAGCAAATAGAGAAAATCAGATTAAGTATAAAAGAAACAGGAGAAAAAAAATCCAGAAGAAATCAACAAATTGGAGACAAAACAAACAAAAAACAAGAATAATAGAGAAAATTGACAAAATCAAAAGTTAGTTCTGTGGAGAGATCAATAAAATTGGTAATTATTCAATCTAGTTATAGAAGAAAAAAGAGGAAGAAGACATGGATTACAATATCAAAATTGAAAAGGGGGTCATAACTACAAATATCATTCAAGTGGAATTTATCCTATGATTTAGTACATGTTGAAGTTGGAGTTATTATACATATCAAAAAATCAACACATGTAGTTCACCATATCAACAAGCTAAAGAAAAAGAAAATCATATGATCACTTTAATTGACTTATAACAAGCACTAAACAAAATCAAACACCCATTCATGACATAAATTCTCAGAAAGCAATTACTAAAGGGGAACTTCCACAACTTGATGAAGAATATCTACCTAAAACTTTTAACTACCTTTATACTTCTTGATGAGAGACTGCATACCTCCAATTTAAGATGAGAAGCAAGGCAAAGATGTCCTCTTTTGTCACATCAATTCAACATGTCACTGAAAGGCCTATCAAGTGCAATGAAAAAAAGAAATAAAATTAATGTAGATTATAAAGGAAGAAATGAAACTGTCTTTATACACAAATAATACTGTTCTTGTGAACAGTCCAAAGGAGTCTTCATAAACCCACTGAAACTAATCATTGAGCTGATGGATCCAAGTTAATCTTTCCATCTCAAGATTTTGTACTTAATTACCTCTATAGAGTCCTTTTTTGCTATTTTAGGTAACATATTCATATTTTCCAGGGATTAATATTTGGGCCCTTGGAAGGAAGTTTGGGCTATCTACTGCCATAGTGATACCGCCTCGGAAAACCAAGGAGGGGTCGCTATGAGTCAGGTCTGATTTGATGGCACAAAACAGCAACAACAACAATATATGGGCCATGAGGCAGTTGTTCAATTAGAACCAGGGGATATTTCATGGTTTAAAATCAGGCAAGGTGCATGTCAGGGTTGTATCCTTTCACCATATTTGTTCAATCTGTATGCTGAGAAAATAATCTGAGAAACTGGACTATATGAGGAAGATCACAGCATCAGGATTAGAGGAAGATTCATTAACGATCTGTGATATGCAGATGACACAACGTTGCCTGCTGAAAATCAAGATGACTTAAAGCACTTACTGATGACATCAAAGACTTCATCTTTTAAAAGAAATAAAAAATTGTCACAACTGGAACAATAAGCAATGTCATGATAAATGGAGAAAAGGTTGAAATTGTCAAGGAATTAATTTCACTTGGATACACAATCAACCTTCATAGAAGGAGCAGTCAAGAATTAATTGACATATTGCATTTGGAAAATCTGCTGCAAAGGACCTCTTTAAAAGGTTCAAAAGCAAAGATATCACTTGAGGACTAAATTGTGCCTGATCCAAGCCATGTATTTTTAATCATCTCATATGAATGTAAAAGCTGGACAATGAGTAAAGAACCCTGCAGAAGAATTGATGTCTTTGAATTATGGTTTTGGCAAAGAATATTGACTATACATCCAATGGGCTCCCAGAAGAACAAACAAATCTGTCTTGGAAGAAGTATAGCCAGAATTCTCCTTAGAAGCGATGATGATGGGCCTTTATCTCACGCATGCTGGAAATGTTATCAGGAGGAATAATCCCTAGAGAAGAACATCATGCATGGTATGTAGAGGGTCAGAGAAATAGAAGAAGACCCTGAACGAGATGGATTGGCACAGTGACTGAGACAATGGCTTCAAGCGTAGCAGCAATTATGACAATGACATAGGAGCATGTAATGTTTCATTTTGTTGACTACTGGCTTGCTATGAATAGGAATCAAGTCAATGGCACATAACAACCACACCAGTAAGATATAGATATCTTTGGGGAGTCTTTATTCTGTCTACCCAACAACCAAAGTGAAAAATGGGAAAAGATATGAGAAGATACCTCACCAAAAGAAACTATGGAGATGGAACATAAGTATATGAAAAGATGTTTAACATCATTTGCCATTAGATGTGCAAATAAAAACAATAAAGTACTACTAAATATCTCTTTTTGTTGTTGTTGTTGTTTTTGTTGTTCACCTTGCATGGATTCCAGCTCACAGCTACCTTACAGAACAGAGTAGAACTTCCCTCTAGGACTAGATAAACTATAATACTTATGGGAGTAGATTAATAGATCTTTTTATCTACAGAGAGGCCTGTGGATTTGATCTGCCCACCTTTAGATTAGCAGCCAAGTGCATAATATTATGCCATCAGGTCTCCTTACATAACTATGAGGATGATTGAAATTATTTTTTTTTAAATTAAAGATAACATAAAATGATAATACCAACTCTGATGAAAAAGTGTGGCAACAGAAAAACTCATTAATTTTGAATTCAGAGGCAAAATGGAATAGGCATTTGTTCTGGTTACCTAGTGTTGCTCTGACAAGAATATACCATAAATGGGATGGCTTAAAGAAACAAGAGTTTATTCTCTTACAGTTTGGAGTCTTTAAGTCCAGGTTCAAAGTGCCATACTCTAGGGGCTGGGTTAAAGCCCCTCAACCTTAAGCTTCAGCTCTGCCTTCTGCTCCTAGCCCACTGAAGCTGGAGGCTTTTCTTCACTCAGACAGCTGCTGACTGCTGAGACTGACAAACCCAAGGTCAACAAGTAAAAAGGCACAGTCCTGATGTTAACAAACCACATGGTAGGCCATTAATTCAACTCCATTGAAAGTCCCAAGGTTGGCAGTACATAGCAAGCTGCTGAAAAATGACATGGCTACATGCAGGGTTCAAGCGTGCCATGAGCCAGAGGCCATTCCCCAAGACTTCTTCTCATATACAGGAAGCAGACAACATCCCTAAGGCAGCTACTCAGCTGCTCACAGTAGATTCCACCACGGAGTTGATTACCAGTGTCATCATGAGGAAAGACATCCAGCTGCCCAGCCACTCAACCAGGCCCAGCCAAGCTGACACACAAACATAACCACCATAGTATTTTAAAGTCAGTCTGTCAGTTTCTCATAAAGCTAAATATAATTCCATCATAGCAATTACACTTCTAGGTATTTTCCCAACTAATTTGAAAGTTTATGTCTATAGAAAATCCTACACACTTTAAATTTATAGCAGTTTTATTAACCATGGTCCAAAACCTAGGAACAACCAAGAGGTCTTTAAATAGTTGAACTCATAATCAACTTTAATAAGCCATGTAATGGGACACTTTTGTTGTCATTAATTGCTATTGAATGAGTCCTAACTTGCTGTTACCACACATGTGCAGAATGCAACTATTTCATAGGGTTTTCAGGGCTCTGACCTTTGAGAGGCAGATTCCCAGGGCTGTCTTCTGAGGCATTCAAAGTGCCAGCTTTTCAGTTAGTAATCAAGTGCTTAACAGTTTACGCCACTCAGGAACTCCAATGGAACAATGTCCAGGAATGAAAATGAAGGAGTTATCAAAACACACAAAGACATCTATGTATTATTAGTGCATACTGCTAATTAAAAGAAGGTATGACTAGTCATATGACATCGGGAAAGACAAAACACTAGAAAAGGTAAACAATTCAGTAATATCAAATCTGTGGCTGGGCTCTCCATTCTTTTTGCAATTAGACCAATGTAATGTTACCAGTAGATGGCCCTTGTTTTCAGTAATGCCCAGGCATAGGGCAGTTTTGGTAGAACTCAGCCCCATGTTAAATAAAATGGTGATAAAACTCTGAGAATAGAGATTTCCCAGGGATCTTTTAGTTTTGTGAAACTATAGATTATATGGGAAGGGGGTTTTAATGGAAGTCCAAAAGAGAACACAGCTCTATGTTAGTTTTGATTGTGCTAGTTTTTAATGCACACCATAAAAGAAGATGGAAGGAATACACAGAGTCACTGTTTCAAAAAAATTGGTCAACATTCAACTATTTTAGGAAGCAGCATGCAATCAAGAACTATTGAAGGAAGAAGTACAAGCTGCTGTGAAGGAATTGGTGAAAATCAAACTTCCTAGAATTGACAGAGTACCAGTGAGATGTTTAAGCAAATGAGTGCAGTATGGGAGGTGCTCCTTATTTATGCCTGGAAATTTGGAAGCCAATTACCTCATTATCTGATTAGAAGAGATCCATATCAGTGCTCATTCCAAAGTAAGGTCATCCAACAGAATGTGGAAATTATTAAATAATATCATTAAGATCACAGGCAAGTAAAATTTTGCTGATGATAATTCAAAAATTTTTGCAGTGGTATTTTCACAAGAAACTTCCAGAAATTCAATATGGATTCCATAATGATACTGCCTCAGAAACCCAAGGAGGAGTCACTATGAGTTGGATCTGACTCAACAGCAGTGAATTTAAGAAAAGGATATGGTATGAGGGATATCATTACTGATGTCAAATGGTTCTTGGCTGATAGCAAAGAATACCAGAAACATGGTTACCTGTGTTTTATTGACTATGCTGAACTATTTGGCTGTGTGGATCATAACATATTATGGATAACATTGCAAAGAATGGAAATTCTGCAACACTTATGTATGCTCATGAAGAACCTATACATAGACTTAGAGACTGTCCTTCAAACAGAAGAAGGGGATACTGCATGGTTTACAATCAGGTAGGGTGTGTGTCTGGGTTGCATCCTTTCACCATACTTACTCAATCTCTGTGCTGAGCATATAATCTGAAAAGCTGAACTCTATGAAGAAGTAAGCAGCATCAAGATTGGAGGAAGACTCATTAAGAACCTGTGATATGTGAATGACACAACCTTGCTTGCTGAAGATGACTTGAAGCACTTACTGATGAAGATCAAAGACTTCCAGTATGGATTACACCTCAATGTAAAGAAAGCAAAAATCCTCACCACTGGGCCAATAAGCAACATCATGATAAAAGGAGAAAAGATTGAAGTTTTCTGGAATTTAATTTTACTTTGATCTGTAATCAACATGCATGGAAGCAGCAGTCAAGAAATCACACTTCATGTTACACTGGGCAAATCTGCAGCAAAAGACCTCTTTAAAGTATTAAGAAGCAAAGATGTCACGTTGGAGACTAAGGTACTCCTAACTCAAGCCATAATATTTTTAATCACCTCATATGCATGTAAAAGCTGGACAATCAATAACTGATACCTTTGGATGGTGATGTTGGTGAAGAATAGTGAAAATTCCATGGACTGTGTGATAGCTGGAGCTGTGTCAACTTGGCTGGACCCCAGTTCTGTGTGGTTGTTCCCATGATGGGATCAGATGACTGTGTTGCTGCGGCCTATTTAAGTGACTCGCAAACCTGCTAGTTTTGAGTGGGGTCCAGAGCAACAGAAGGCCCTGCAACAGGTTCAGGCTGCCATGCAGGCTGCTCCACCACTTGGGCCATATGATCTGGCTGATCCAATTGTGCTTGAAGTGTCTGTAGTAGATAGAGATGCTGTTTGGAGCCTTTGGCAGGTTCCTATTGGCGAATCACAACGAAGACCCTTGGGGTTTTGGAGCAAAGTCCTGCCATCCTCTGCAGATAATTACTCTCCTTTTGAGAAACAGTGTTTGCCTTCCTCATGCCTCTGTATCAACAGACAAAGAAGGGCATTACTGTGGTATCTAGTGTGATAGATCCTGATTACCAAGGGGAAATTGAGTTGGCTTTACATAATGGGGGTAAAGATGAGTATGTCTGGAATCCAGGAGATTCTTTAGGACGTCTTTTAGTACTACCATGCCCTGTGATTAAAGTCAATGGAAAATTACAGCAACCCAATTCTGATATGACTGCTAAGGGCACAGACCCCTCAGGAATGAAG
>NW_006921742.1:207782-222660 GCF_000298275.1 Orycteropus afer afer | reverse complement strand
TGAACATACCTTCCTGGAAGACAGGGAGCCACAATGTTCCTTAGAAGTGAAAATGGCCAGACTTCATCTCAGCTATTTTGGTCATGTCAGAAGGGACCATTCTGTGGAGAAGGCAATCATGCCTGGCAACAAAAGCTTCAGCAAAAAAAGGGGGAAAACCCTTGGAGAGTGGCTGAAACAATGGGCTTAAGCATAATAAGTATTGTGCAGATGGTGCAGGACAGGCAGTGTTTTGTCTGTTGTACATGGGGTAGTTATATACGAGCTGACTCAAAGGCACCTAACAGCAACACCAAGCCACTAAGTTGGGGATGGAAGAAGGATAAGAACATCCCCAAGTGAAAATACCACAGACCCCAGCATTCTATGGAGGTCCAATAGTATTTCTAGAATGGATGCTGTTAATTTATTCTATAATTTTGACTAATTCCTAGAGTTTCATAAGGATTGATTTTTCTTCTTTTGCCAATGTTTCATTAGTTTTTTGGGAGAGTGTATTTATTGAGGTCATCATTTTATCATTTCAGAAGGCAATCTCTCATAAGCACAGATCTCAATGCTCAATAAGTGGATATTCCATTAAGAATAGAATAAGGAATATAGCTAAACAACTGCCGTCAAGTCAGATCAGACTTATAGTGAGCCCTCCTTGAATTTCTGAGGCAGTAACACTACGGAAGTAGATTACCTAACCTTCCTTCCCAAGAGTGGCTGGTGAATTTGAACTGTCAGCCTTCTGGTTAGCAGTCAAATGCCTTAGGCACTACGCCACCAGAGCTCCCAAAGAATATAGCTAGACTCTGATAATTTAAGATAAAACTATAGTTTTCTACTTTTCCAGATTAGCTCATAACATAAAGAATACTACCTGTGAGTACTGTGCCCCTTTAAAAAGTCATCTATATGAGACCAAAGGGTCATCAATTAAAGCCAAAATGGAAGGGTACCAGGATAGAGAAACTAGAATACTAGAAATGGAACATTCAGAACAGAATTACTGAGAATGTTTAGACATCATGAAAAATGTAAACAAGGTCACTGAACATTATTTAAAAACAACAACAACAACAACAAAGGAACCCACAGCCACTGAGTCAATTCCAATCATAGCAACCCACTTTGGGTTTCCCAGATGGTAAATATTTAAGGAAGTAGATTGCCCAGTCTTTTTTTCATGGAGTGGCTGTTGGGTTTAAACAACCAACCTTCTGGTTAGCAGTCAAATGTCTTAGGCGCTAGGCCTCCAGAGATCCTTATTGAGTAATTTTTAAAGAAGAAACTAACATGCTGTGTAAATTTCCACCAAAACACAATTTATTTTTTAAAATTAATTAAATAGAATGTATATGAGTAGAAAAGGTAGAGTACATTGAAATCAGATACTGAGGGAGTTTAAGTCACAGTATTAAAAGTTTAGATTTTATTTCAAGAGTAAAGAAAAATTCCTGAATACTTGAAATAGAGAAAAACATGGAAAAATAAAGTTTGTGAAAGTATTATGGTAATCACAGTTGTATGTTGTAGAGTGCTTTGTTGAAGGAAAGCGAGTTAGGAGATGTTTGAAAATATACAGAAATAAACTGAAAATCTTGAATTTGCAGAGTCAGAAAAAATGCAAAAGATTGTAAGAAACATTTTTTTAAAGAAATACTTGGTAGAATTTTTCATTGGTAGACCCAAGAAAGAAATAAAAGGTTAAAATCAGAGATGCTATTAAATTTTTAAGTTTGGATGACAGGAGAAATGATTCCACTGATGGAAATCAGAAACAGTTTTATGAGAAGGGAAGTTAATTTAATGTTTTCAATTTCAATATTGAAGGTCTCTGCAAGATGAAATTTCCAGAGAAAATTGGGGACATGCAGCTAGAATTTAATTTTAAAATAAGAGCTTGTGAATACAGTTTTGAAAATAAATATTAAGTGGAAAATTTGAAAGTTTAAAAAAGGAACATTTTTAAATGGAAGGTATGATATTTACAGTTAAGCTTGTAGGATACAAAAAAATACAGTTGTACAGATGGAAATAGAGTCCATGGATGTACAGATTGTGAACTATTTACTGAGGTTCTCAATGATGTTAAAATGTATTGGGAAGATGCCACTAAAGGATTTGTGTCACAGAGTCAGACCCAGGCATAAGAATTGGAAAAGCAAAGTGGGAGAAAGAGAGAGCATTTATGCAGTTTTAAAAACACTCTAGTGCCACCTTGAATTAGATTCTGGAACAGAGAGAAGGGCATTAGTGGCAAAACTGGTAAAATCCAAATAACATCAATGGTTTATTGAAGAATAACAATAGGATTAGTAATGGAGCTCTGGTAGCATAGTGGCTAAGACACTTGCCTGCTAACCAGATGGCTGGCGGTTCAAACCCACCAGCCGCTCCTCGGAAGGAAGGTTGGGCAATCCTACTTCCATAGTGGTACTGCCTCGGAAACCCAAGGAGGGGTCGCTATGAGTCGGGACAGACTCGACGGCACACAACAACAACAACATTGTAACTATAATAATAATAAAGATCCCAATGCTGTATCTCATTCTGTAGTAGATAATAACCTGTCTTTTACCAAGAACAGGAGCATAAACAGAACCAGCAATACACAGCACCAATTTGTTAGTGAGCACTCACAGTGTTTCTTTTGAATTCACGTACTTTACATATAATAAAAGAAGGAATGGAAAGACTTTAGCTGTGATGAATCAGAGCTAAAATGCTCATTTCATGTTGTTGTTGTTGTTATATGCCGTCGAGTCGGCCCTGACGCATAGCGATCCCTCCTTGGGTTTCCAAGGCGGTATCACTACGGAAGTAGGATTGCCCAACCTTCCTTCCAAGGAGTGGCTGGTGGGTTTGAACTGCCAGCCTTCTGGTTAGCAGTCAAGTGCCTAGGGCATGATAAAAATTTTGAAAGGAATATGTACAATGAAGTAGTTTCTTTGTAAGAGTTTGTTTTATAGTTTATGGTAGAAGTAACACTGAATATACATTTGTTATTTGAAATTATGGAGTACAAGTTATTAATTTTACTAGGGAGGCCATTTTTTCAATGTTGCCATTAAATATACAACTACTATCAAAACACATAATCATATCCATTTGATTCTATTTTTACCAAGATAATAAATTATTGATATTTTTATTCACATTCAGTTTTCCCTCACTTGAATGTGTTCATAGCTTTTCATTAAAATGTCAGTTTTTTACAGACATTTTCTTGCTCCTAGATAAAAAAGCTATTTCCATATTCTTATTAATGCAAATGAAAATAAACCGTTAGCTTCATTACATGATTAATACAGTACCTTACTTTCTTATATATAAATATTATGAATAATTTTTATATTCACATAAATATATATAACAAATAGTACTTTCCCTTTATAACATGTATGGGGATACAAATGATACGGTTCATGGTCTTCTTTAAAGATGTTGCTTATTTTCCCCGATAAGCAAAAAGTGACTAATGATGTTGGTCTCACCATTTCATTGAGTATATTTGTAGCTAAAACTTACTACTTTTTCAATGTCCATTTACAATAAATCTTCCTAAATTATTGAAAATTAAAAGAATTACATTAATTTTGTCTCTGATTTTATAAAATATTTAACAAGGATAAGAACTGAACACAGTTTCTTAAATATATTCTTTTTCTTTCTAAATGGCAGGGATACAATTTCTGGAATTTGTGTTTTTTTCAATTTGCTGAATGTACAATACAAAAATAGCCTGTTGTGTGGGGAGAACTCTGCCAAGGACTTTTTGTTCTATCTTTATAATGAATGCAGATTCTCCATTAAAAAGCAAATTTTTCATTTCAAATGTTGAATAAGATGATACTTAAAATAATATGCCTGGTTAAAATTAGATGCCAGGATGGAAAAAAACACACATACACACATAAGAGTATTTTCTGGTTCCATAGCAGTTTCACTTGATTGTAAAATATAACTGTTTTAACCATTTAACATATAAGAAATTAAAAGAGTCCTTATATTCATATTGATCTGAGTAATGTTACCTTCTTCATAAATGCAAAGAATTAAATACAGACTTTCAATAACATTACTGCATATTACATTAAGCTAGTTTTATTTTTAGACAATGCACAGAATACTTAATGACATGATTTAGTTTTCATCTCAATTAAAATTATAATTCTACATATTTTCTATTTTAATCCATATACTGTTTGTCTTAAATGATGTTCTTTGCAATCTCAAGGGCTAATTCCATCAAAGAATAAAGTACCCATTCTCTAAATGCCTGTGTTACATTTGTTCAACTATCCTATTACATTCTGTACCTAGCTCATTTGGGACTTCCATTCAGTGAAGAGAGATTTTCACAAAACCCAATGCATAAATAGCAGCAGATATGTTGATTCTTTTAAAATAATGGTTTTGTGTAACTAATATAACCATGTTATTTAGTAAAGAACCCAGTGATCAGGTTATCTAGCAGAGGTAAATGCAAATTCAGCTTCAAACCTGTTGAGAACCATAATAGTTAGGTCAGTATTTTTTGAGGTATAATCCATGGATGAGCCTCATTCAGAAACACCATTTTTAACATGTTAGAAATGATTGCAGCTGGACCTAACAAATCAGAATACCTTAATTTAAAACAGTCGTCAAGGATACTGTTGTGTGCATGGAAGTGTGAGTACCATTGGGTTAGAAGACAAGCTAAACAGTGGATGTTCTTTTACTTAAGCCATTTTTTCCCTCATCTGAGGGATTTACAAAGTCTTTTGATTATATTCTTCTTTAAAAACACTCCATAAAGGTTTAGCTATCCTGCACTCAAGCATCTCCATATACTTAATGTCCATCCAAAACTTCATGCCTTGTACAGAATCATCTCATTTCATTAAAATGTTCTCAATGCAAGCTGTTTCCATGTTATTATTGGGATATCTTTCAAAATAAACCATTTATTTTCTTTTTTTCAGTATTTATCTAAGAATACTGCCATTTTTTTTTAATTGACATACTTACCATCAAGACCTTTTTTATATTTCCAAGTGTTTATTTCTTTTTTAAAATATTTGTATACCTTCACCTTCACCCAAATCCAACAGGCAGGATTAGTGTATATACAAGTATATGTACTTATATACTACTTATGTAAGATTAGTGTATATAGTGGTATATATATATATATATATATATATATATATATATACGCTCTGGTCCGTAGTGATACTGCCTCAGAAACCCAAGTAAGGGTCGCTATGTGTCGGGTCTGACTCTATGGCACATAACAACAACAACATATATATACTATAGGAGTTGTGGAATAGTGCCTAAGGCACTAGACTGCTAACTAAAAGGCTGGTGGTTCAAACCCACCAGCCATCCTTGGAAGGAAGTTTGGGCAATCTACTTCCATAGTGATACTGCCTCAGAAACCCAAGGAGGGGTCGCTATGAGTCAGGTCTGACTCCATGGCATATAACAACAACAACCAACAACATATACTATATGTAGTTATATAATATTCCTTGTTTATGAATTACTATGCATTTCAAAATGATGAGAGCAGAGCATTAAACTAAATGTAGGGTCCTGCACACAGGTTGTATCTTATGCAACTGTCTCTGCCTATAGAATATTAAAATAATCCCTGCTGAAGAAAAACCTAAATATTACTCGAACAAAGAAAAAAAACACATCTTACTTAAAATTCCTCTACTTATATGCTTTTACTTATGGTGATTTAACTTTTGGAAATTTGATAGTACTGTCCTAAAATTGTATTGATTTTTAAAGGACTGTGGCACTTTTGACAATTGTTTCCTTCAATCAGTGGCTTACTTTTACGTGAATTCTCATCTTGTCTGCATTGTATTACTCACTTTCAAATATTCCCCCACTAAATGAACCCACCAGCTACTGCTCGGAAGGAAGACTGGGCAATCTACTTCCATTGTGATACTGCCTCAGAAACCCAAGTTGCTATGAGTCGGGTATGACTCCACAGTATATAATGAAAACAACAACAAATGAATACAGTCATAAAACACTATTTGCATGTCTTAAATACTGACTTTGAGAGAAAATAGCAACAGTAGATGTCCAGGTGGGTCTTCAGGACCCGAGCTATGACAGAGTTAAATATCACAGTCGTGGCAACCATATGTTAGTAAAAATGGACTAAAAATTTATGAAACAACAATATTAAGGCAGTACAGCCAAATAATATATCAGCATTACGTGGTATTTAGCACATGGTTTCCTGTTTTTCTCTTCTTTTTGCCACTATAAACATATTTTTTAAATTCCAATGTTTCTAAATACACAGTCCTCTCATATGTTGCACAGGGAGACATTTAAATAACTATGCAGTCGGGGTAAAATAGAATAACCTTTAAGATTTCTGCCAGCTGGCAATGAAAGGAACCTTCAAAACCATTGTTTTCTCTTTCCCAAAGGACTCCCTGAGGATTACATTGAAAACAATTCTGTCTCGCTGTCTAACATAGCTCATGCATCAGCTCCAACCTACAGTGACACAGAAAGAACTCCTGGGGTATATTATCCTGGATGATACATAATGTACATTTAGAAGACAGCGTTAGCCTTCATGTTCTACATATACCACATGTATGTGGGCATGTAGACCTTACTGATTTTTCACCAATGCAAACTACATGGGAGAAAAGCTATCTGGTGGAACTTATTGAATATATGAATGCATGGAATACAAATACAACACCTTTCTAATTAAAAAAAAAAAAACTTGCACTGACATATCATGTCACATTTTAGAAAGAAAATGGGTAGCATATTGTGACTTTTTGAGAATTCTACTCAAATACCTGTTCTATTTTTGCTTATACACACAAGTTAATATATTCTTTTTCAGTGTATCTTAAATGCTTTTTTTCTGTTACCATCTCATAAATTAACCCCTATTTTTCAGATGAGTGGCATTAAAAAAAAAAAGACATTGTATTCCCCATAAAATTTTTTTGAACCTACGTACGCTTTTGAACTCTTTTAGTTTCCATCCGAAATGTTTCTTTCTAAACAGATGTAAAGAATGCAATTTCCAGCACATTGAAAACACTGCCATCTGCAAACAAAGGTCAATTTTTAAATTTAGCAAATCAAATCCCTTTTAGATCCAACCTGCATCAAAAGAGTGTTTGCTAACTACCATCCCTCATTTTACACATACATGAATCAATGAGTTCTGTTTCAGACAGGATATTTACATTGAAGTCTTTCTTCTTGTTTTTCCATTTAAATTCTTCAACATAATCTTGTCTGAATATATACATTTTGTCGTTAAAATTATCATCGATCATGCTCAAGTGTATATATAATCTTAAAAATATTACTTTCTGATCACTTGTTGTGTTGTTGTTGTTATTATGTGCTGTCAAGTCAGACCCGACTCATAGCGACCCCTCCTTGGGTTTCTGAGGCAATATCACTACCTAAGTAGATTGCCCCATCTTCCTTTCGAGGAGTGGCTGGTGGGTTGGAACTGCCAGCCTTCTGGCTAGCTGTCAAATGTCTTAGGCATTACACTACCAGAGCTCCTTTCTTATCACTATGTTGTTGTTGTTGTTATGTGCCATCGAGTAGGACCCGACTCACAGCGACCCCTCCTTGGGTTTCTGAGGCAGTATCACTACGGAAGTAGATTGCCTCATCTTCCTTCCGAGGAGTGGCTCGTGGATTTGATTCTTATCACTATAAGCTTCTAAAAATTACAATATTTTATTTTGATTATCTCTACAATTATAATTAGTACAAAATTAATAAAATCACTAGTATAATACATTTTTAATAAAAATAAATGAGATTATGCTTTTATTTTAATTGGTTCATTTATTTATAGATGATGTTCATTTTTTGATTAAATGTTAAATGGTTCAACATTATTTCTTTACTATTTTTTATTTTTATAGCACTAAGTACATGAAATCAAATTCACATCTAAGATGGATATATATAATATATATACTGAATAAATATGTAATGACGATAGATGTTATTGTTACAGAAGTGTCATCGCTCTAACTTCCTACTGAATTATGTAATAGAAACTTTATGGAAAGGTTGCTTGCTCCTGTGCCATCCTCCCAATCTTTTCTGGGTTTGAACTCTAGTTTCAACTACTGTGTTAATCCACCTTGTTGAGGGACTTTCTCTTTTTTATTGACTCCCTACATTACCAAATATGATGTCCTTCTCCAGAGAAGAATCAGCAAGTATTATTTTTAATGATTTATCAGCTTGTACCCTAAACAGGTCTTCCAATTATCAAGTTAGAAAATCACCTACGGATTTGTTATCCAATCATTAGAATATTTTTTCAACATCTAGACTTACCTCACTATTTTGAATCATAACTTTGCTGCACTCTTTTTTTTTCCTCCTGTCATTCTTATACCACAGAATATTGGGTTACAGTCTCTTTGTTGATGGGGGAGGTGAAAAAGAAAAAGAAAACCTGTATCTATATTATTTAAGAGGACCAATTTTAGACACAAAAGCATAGAGGAAAGTTTATTCCTTTAAAATTAAACATGCCACACATCACCCAAAACTATATGCATGCCCAATATACTGCTTTAGGCCCTGTAACACTGTTCAATATTCCTGGGTTCATCACTCTCTTTAGTTCTTTTTTGTCTTTCCTTATACAATTAATACTGTATGACAACCAGTTCTTACAGCTCCACAGCTCTTAACACAAAAAGTTTCTCCTCATTGTTCAATGTCAATTTAAATGTCACATCTGCCTTGACATTTTCTCTGACTTCCCAGTCGTAGTTGTTTTACTTACGGCCCAGTAATATTGAGTAGTTCTATTTCTATTGGCACATACATGGTATTCAGCAATTAATCTGTCCTCCTGTTTATGTATTGTACTGCTGAAATACAAGGACTATATTTTGTGAATGTATATTGAATGAATAACTTCAAGCCTATTATTCGACACTCAGTTTTATTAGTGCACACTTGATACATAAACTGTTTTAACTCCATGATAACACACTTAAGGTTGTTCTAGTCTTTCTAAAATGAGGTGAATTTTTTAAGCAATAGAATCTACCATATGTATTCTTGATTTTATGCTACTAAGTTGGAGATTTATAATTCTGAATTTCAGAAGTTGTCTATTTGGAATTCTGATTCTAATTGAAAAACAGAATTCTCATTTTAATCGAAAAATAATATAACAAAAATATATTGCATAGCAACATGTTGTTATGATTAAGATGAAAGAAACCAGTGTCAAAGGGATAATGACTATCTTTATAACTTGAGGCATTTATTATTGAACACCAGCAATGATAATGTCACAACTTTTGTGAATAAATACTGATTCATCACAATCTCAATTAAACTAGCTGACAATATCATTAAAATTATTATATATGCTTTGTTTGTTTGTTTGTTTGTTTCCTCCAAGTGTTTCCTCTAGGTGTATTTGAGATATGGAAAGAACCTGAGAAAATCCCTAAGTTCATTATAGAATGACACAAATTCAAGTACAAGAAATGTTATCTCCTCTCCATCTAGATCAATTAATTAAAGTATCATTTATTTTATTTATACATAAACTGATGCTTTAGTTGGAGATTATGTAAAAGAATCAAGAAATTCATCCCTTTAGATGAATAAGCACTGCTTTACTGTTTAAAGTTTTATAATGAAGTCTGACTTAAATACAATAAGGTACACACTTTTGGTTAACAGCTAGGTTAATTTTTACAAGAAATATAACAACTTCCAAAATCACAGAAAGTCTCCTTCTATTCAATAATCCCCAAGAATCACCACTATTGTGGTATCTATTAAAATATGTTGATTTTGCATATGTAAATAGATTAAACACTAGGTAGTATTTTGTATCCAGCTTTCATCCAACATTATGTTTGTTAAATTGATCCACATTGTTGTGCTTCAAATTAATTTATTATTTTGTACTGATTTATAATATTCTATAGCATAAATATACCAAAATTTATGTATCCATGTTAATTTTGATAGATATTTACATTTTTTAGTTCAGGATATTACTAAAACAACTGCTGTGAACATTAGGATACCGCATTATTTTGGTTTTGTTTTATTTTTTGGTTTTGCTTTATATACACATGCACTATTTTCTGTCTGTGTATGCCTGGTTTTATATATTCATGATCATAAGGTAGGCATAGGTTTGCCTTTACAAACTACTGCCCAAGAGTTTTCTAAAGTGGTGGTACCAATATAAGTTCTCAACATTGATATACAAGAGTTGAAATTTGCTCCACATCTTTAACAACACTTTGAATTCTGAAGTTTTTTTAAGTTTAGTCACTGTTGTGGTTTTTGTCTTAGTTATCTAGTGATGCTGTAACATAAATACTGCAAGCATTTAACTTGAACAAACAGAAATTTATTTTTTTTTTACAGTTTACCAAACCCAACCCAACCCACTGCTATTGAGACAATTCCAACTCATAGAGACCCTATAGGACAGAGTAAAACTGCCTTATAGTGTTTCCAAGGCTGTAATATTTATGGGAGCAAACTACTTCATCTTTCATCCACAGAGTAGTTGGTGGGTCCAAACTGCCCACCTTTTAGTTAGCAGGCAAATGTTTTAACCAATACATCACCAGTGCCCCTTTTTGTAGTATAGGAGGCTAGATATGACATTGACTCTAGGGAAAGGTCTTTATTTCTCTGACTTCTCTGGGGGAAGGTTCTTGGTTCTTGGTTCTTATTCAGCTTCAGTTCTTTGGTCTTTGGTTCTCGTCGTGTAGCACGCCATCTCCCTCCCCACCCCCATTTCTGCTCACTTGCTAGTTGCCTGCTCAATGTGCTCTTCTATATCTTAAAACACATCACACACTTCTACTGTCTGTTATCATAGCAAAGAAAACCTATTTACAAATGGGATTATATCCACAGATATAGAGATTAGCAGTTACAACTCATATTTTTTGGGAACAAAATGCAATGCATAGCACTTATCAAAATTACATTATGGTTTTAATTGCATTTCTCCAATGGGCGATGATGTTGAACACCTTTTTATGAGCTTGTTAGCCATTTGTAGGAGCTCTGGTAGCATAGTGCCTAAGGCACTTGACTGCTAACCAGAAGGCTGGTGGTTCAAACCCACCAGCCACTCCTCGGAAGGAAGGTTGGGCATTCCTACTTCCATAGTGATACTGCCTCGGAAACACAAGGAGGGGTTGCTATGAGTTGGGGCCGACTCAATGGCAAATAACAACAACAACAACAAGCCATTTGTATATCTTCCTCTCATTGGTACTTGTTTGTGTCCTTTGCTAATTTTAAAATATGTTTCTCTATTATTATATTATGGATTTATTATTGACTTCTGGATACAAGATTTTTGGGGGATATAATAGTGTAAATAATGCCTGCCAGCTTGTGGCTTGCCTTTTTCATATTTTTTGGTGTGTTGTTGTTGTTATGAGCCCTTGAGTCAGACCCAACACATCGTGACCCCTCCTTGGGTTCCCGAGGCAGTATCACTATGGAAGTAGATTGCCCCATCTTCCTTCCAAGGAGTGGCTGGTGGGTTTGAACCGCCAGCCTTCTGGTTAGCAGTCAAGTGCCTTAGGCACTATGCTGGTAGATTTTGATAAACAAAAATATTGAGTTTAATTATGTACTCCAATTTATCAAGTTCTTTTTATAGAGTACTTCTGTGCTGTAGGCAATAATATTTATGTACCCCAAAATTACAAAGATGTTTTTCTATACTTTCCTCTAGAAGCTCTATTGTTTTACTTTTGTGATAGATCTATAATTCATCTTGAATTAATTTTTGTGAATAATGTAAAGTAAATGTTTTAATTTTTCCCCAAGTGACTATGTAATTGACACTGAACCATCATTGAAAAGTCCATCCTTTTCCACTAAATTCCACTGATGCCTTTAGAGTAAATCGTAGTATCATATAGGTCTTTATCTGTAATATCTGTTATCTTCCACTGGTCAACTAATTTATCTGTGTGACAATTGTACAGTGATTTAATTGCTAAACTTTCTAATACTTACTCATACCTGGGTTGTTTAATTCCTTCAGCTTTGTTTTTTCTCAAGATTTTTGAATAACAGGTATTCTGTATCCCCATATGAATTTAACAATGAGCTTGCAAGCTTACACTGAGAAACATACTGTTGGGAATATGTATAATTATTGACATATAATGAAGCTTTTAAAGTTGATGTAGAGAATTTAATAACATCTTCTTTAAAAAAAAGAAAAAAACATTCACTAGGCAGGAACCAAGAGAGTGGCACAAGATGGCTATAGCAGGGCTCGCTAACCCAAGGAGCTGAGAGTTATAACACTTGTTCAAGAAAGCCCCCAGCACGGCCCTGAGGCAGAAGGCCCCCAGCAGCATCTAATGCAGGAAGTCCCCAGCAGGGCCTGGGGCTGAGGGTGAGAAGAAGCTGTCCTGATGGATGAACTGCATTCTGACTTGTTCCTGTTACTTCCAAGTTGATCCTAATCATAAATTGTATCCTTTAACTTTCCTAATAAATCACTTAACTGTAAAAAAAAAAAAATCACTACCATTTTGGTGTATATAGTCTCTTTGATCAATTAGAAAATACTGGAAAATCAGGATTAGAGACCATCATTTTCTCAATAGTAAAGAATTAAGCACAATTCTCTTTTTCTCTATATGAATTATTTGTCAATTTTTGCATTATTTTTCAGAATCAACTTTAAGATAAAAAATTTTCTCATGTTTAGTAAATATACAATGTTATTTGCTGCACACATTTATTATGAAATGTATGCATGATAAATATCAAGTATGAGATGCAGAGAATTATTAATTTTAAATGTAGATATATTTACAATTTTTTGTGGTCTTCATAACTTTGAACGAATAAGCCAAAACCAAAACCTGCACCACAGTGGCACTCTTCCCATAATCTCCCTGTGTTTACTGTTTCCATTCCTCCTTCTTTCCCATCCATTCTGGCTTCTGAGATTTATCCCTGGACAAACACTGCCCATTTGAGCTCATATGGTTGATTGTTGTAAGGACTGCATACCTCCATGGGGTTATTGTTCACTTTACAGGCCTCTCTACTGATTGGCTGAAAGTTGAGCCTTGGAAGTGAGTTCATTTCCAGGATTGGAGGATTACTAAGGGTCATAGTACCCAGGGTTTGGAAGTTTCTATGAGACCACTAAGTCTTGTCTTTTTATTATTTTAATTTTTGTTTCACATTTTCATCCATTTTATCCAGAATTTCTATTGTGGTCCTTTTTGAGAATTGTCAGCTATGAGAGCCAGGCACCATCTAGTTCTGATCTTAGAGTCATGGAGATTGAGATTTGTGTGGTCCATCTGCCCTTTAGACTACTTATTTCCATTTGTCTTTGTGAGAATTCAGTATTCTCAGCTCCAAATGGGAAGACACAAACTGTTGCCCCTTAGATAGCCAATTGTAAGTTTTTAAGACCCCAGCTGCTACTTACCAAAGTAAGATGCAGAACATTTTCTTTGAGAACTATATTATGCAATTGACCTTGATATCTCCTGAGACATTGGTCCTGAGACCTCTGACTTCATAACTCATTCCCTCAAGTTGTTTGCTAATGGTTAAGAAGTTTTCATAACTTTGCACCTGTTTGCTATATTATATACATGGGCATATTTATATTATACACAAACGTGTATATAGAAATATTGTCAGCATAGCACTGTTTGCCTGCCCATATCTTTTCATCTTACCTATCAGGCTATGTATCAACTCACAGATGGATAATGCAGGATTGTACATGCAATGGTATTTACCTAGGTTGTCCATAAATTGTGTGTACCTCTCCAAGTCTTCTTTTTCTTTAGTGATATTATGCTGATCCGGTAGTATATAAGACAGTGTTTCACTGCTATTCATAAGGTTACCACTGGTCAATTCTTTGAGAAGTGGATGGCCCATTTCTTCTTCTAATTCTGATATATTACTGGAAACTTTATCAACAGGCCTGAATCGTTGTGAGATACAGTGCTGGAAGATGAGTGCCTCAGGTTGGAAGGCACTCAAAATTTGTTGTTGTTGTTAGGTGCTGTAGAGTCATTTCCGACCCATAGCAACCCCATGCACAGCAGAACGAAACACTGCCCAATCCCATGCCAGCTCCATGATCCCTGCTATACTTGAGCCCATCATCACAGCCACCATGTCAATCCATCTCATTGAAGACCTCCCCCTCTGTCGTCGACCCTCCACCCTTCCAAGCATGAAATCTTTCTCCAGGGAATGGTTTCTTCTCACAACATGACCAAAATATGTGAGATGAAGTCTGGCCATTCTTGCTTCCAAGGACCATTTCAGGTGCACTTCCTCCAGGACAGATCGGTTAGTCTTTTAGCAGTTCATGGTACTTTCAGCATTCTGCGCCAGAACCACAACTCAAAAGCATCAACTCTTCTTCGGTCTTCCTTATTCATTGTCCAGCTCTCACATGCATATGAGGTGACTGGAAATATCTTGGCTTATGTCAGGCACACCTTAGTCCCCAAAGAGACATCCTTGCTCCTGAGCACTTGAAACAGTTCCTTTGAGGTTGACTTTCTCAATGCTACATGTCGTCTAATTTCCTGACTGCTGCTTCCATTGGCATCGATTGTAGAACCAAGCAATGTGAATTCTTTCACAGCCTCAATCTTCTCTCCATTTATTGTGATGCTGCTCATTGGTCCAATTGTGAGAATTTTTGTTTTCTTTATATTGAGACGTAATCCATAATGTAGATTGTGTTCTTCAACCTTCATCAGTAAGTGCCTCAAGTCATCCTCACTTTCAGCAAGCAAAGTTGTATCATCTGTGTATCTCAGGTTGTTAATGATTCTTCCTC
>NW_006921742.1:196610-205861 GCF_000298275.1 Orycteropus afer afer | reverse complement strand
AATGGCCAAAACCAGTCCATTTCAGCTCACTAATGCTTAGGACATCAATCTTAATATGTTCTATTTCATTTTTGACAACTTCCAATTTTCCTAGATCCATACTTCATACATTCCATGTTATGATGATTAATGGATGTCTGCAGCTGTTTCTCTTCAATTTGAATGGTGCCACGTCAGCAAATGGAGGTCTCGAAAGCTTCTCCTTATCCATAGAACTAAGGCTGGGTTTACTCAGATGATGCAGCTTTCTCTCAGTCTTATTTTGAGAGCCTTCTAACCTAACTGGACTATTCATAAAGTTTGTGGTAATGTATCAGACAGTGTTTCTTTGATGTTCATAAGGTTTTCCCTGGCCAATTCTTTGAGAAGTGGATGGCCTCTTCTTTCTTCCTAGTCTGTCTCAGTCTGTAAGCTGGGCTGATACCTGTGCACCATGTGCATCCCACTGGATTTGAAACACCAGTGACTCAGCCTCAAAACTCACATCAACTCATCACCCCTGTAGGACAAACCAACAGACAAATTTGTCTCCCTGTTGGAAACCTCTCATACCACCCTTACCTGGTTCCCTGTGGCTAACTGGTCCTCTGTCCAGGTTCCTGGTTTTTAATCCTCTTTCTCCCACTCTCATCCTGCTGCTTTGGGTGTGCCTGGGTTCTCTCTCCTCACCTGGATCCCTGCAGCTGACTGCTCCTCTGTCTGGGTTACTGGCAATGAAAATACAACTTGGGAAGGGCTGCTTACTCAGATTAGAGCCAACCTTAATGATGTGGATGGAGTAATGCTTTCAGGCCCTCCATTTGCTGATGTGGCAGGACTCAAAATAGGAAGAAACAGCTGCAAACATCCATTAATAATCTGAAAATGGAATGTATGAAGTATATATGTAGGAAAATTGGAAGTTGTCAAAAATTAAATGGGACACATAAAGATCAGTATCCTAGGCATTACTGAGCTGAAATGGACTGGTTTTGGCCATTTTGAATAAGATGACCATATGATCTACTATCCTGAGAATGACAAATTGAAGAGTAATGGTGTGGCACTCATTATCACAAAGAATGTTGCAAGATCTGTCCTGAGGTACAGCACTATCAGTGATAGGATAATATCCATACACCCACAAGAAAACCAGTTAATAGTACTATTATTCAAATTTATGCTCTAACCACCAAAGCCAAAGATGAGGAAATTGAAGATATTTACCAACTTCTGCAGTCTGAAATTGAACAAACATGCAATAAAGATGTGTTGCTTATCATTGGTGACTGGAATGCAAAAGTTGGAAACAGAGAAGAATCACTGTAGTTGTAAAACATGGCCTTGGAAATAGAAATAGTGCTAGAGATCATATGATATAATTTTGCAAGACTAACCACTTATTCATTGCAAATACTTTTTTTTTTTTTTTAACAATATAAACAATGGACGTATGTGTGGACTTCACCAGATGGAGTACACAGGAATCAGATTGAGTAATTCTGTGGAAAGAGGCAATGCAGAAGCTCAACATCTTCAGCCAAAACAAGGCCAGGATCTTACCATGGAACAGACCATGAACTTCTCATATGCAAGTTTCTGATGACAATTAAAATAAGTCCACAAGAGCCAAAATACGACTTTGATTATATCCCTCCTGAATTTAGAGATCATCTAAAGAATAGATTTGATGTACTGAACACTAATGACAAAAAAACAGAGGAATTGTGGAATGACATTAAGAACATCATCCATGAAGAAAGCAAAAGATCATTACAAAGAGAGGAAATGAAGAAAAGACCACAATGATGTCTGAAGAGACTCTGAAACTCACCCTTGAATAGAGAGTTGCTAAGCAACTAGAAAAAAAGACAAGATAAGAGAGCTGAACAGATTTCAAAGAGCAGCTTGAGAAGACAAAATCATTATTATAATAAAATGTGCAAAGACCTGGAATTAGAAAACCAAAAGGGAAGAACATGTCTGGCATTTCTCAATTGAAAGAATTGAAGAAAAAATTCAAACCTGAAGTTGCAATATTGAAAGATTCTATAGGCAATATAGTGAATGATGCAGGAAACATCAAGAGATTATAGAAGGAATACAGAGTCATAATACCAAAAAGAATTGGTTGATGTAGACCCATTTTAGGCATATGATCAAGAACCAATGGTAGTGTAGGAAGAAGTCGAAGGGACACTGAAGGAATTGACAGAATACCCATTTATACATTTCAACAAATGGATGCCATGGCAGATATATTCACTTGTCTATGCCAAGAAATTTGGAAGACAGCTACCTGGCCAACTGATTGGAGGTGATCCATATTTGTACCCATTCCAAAGAAAGGTGATCCCACAGAATGTGGAAATTATCAAACAATATCATTAATATCACATGCAAGTAAAATCTGGCTAAAGATAATTCAAAAACAGTTATAGCAGTCTATTAACAGAGAATTTCCAGAAATGGAAGCTAGATTCAGAAGAGGACATGGTATGAGGGATACCATTGCTGATGTCAGATGAATTTTGGCTGGAAGCAAAGAATACCAGAAAGATGTTAACTTGTGTTCTATTGACAATGCAAAAGCATTCAATTGTGTGGATCATAACAAATTATGGACAACATTGAGAAGAATGGGAATTCCAGAACACTTAAATGTGCTTTTGAGGAACCTGTGTATGGACCAGGAACCTGTTGTTTGAACAGAACAAAGGGATACTGTATGGTTTAAACTCAGGGAGGGAGTGCATCAGGGTTGTATACTTTCTTCATACTTATCCAACTTGTATGCTGAGGAAATAATAAGAGAATGTGGACCATATGAAGAAAAGAGTGGCATCAGCATTGGAGGAAGACTCATTAACAACCTGCGATATGCTGACAACACAACTTTGCTTGCTGAAAGTGAGGATGACTTGAAGCACTTACTGATAAAGACTGAAGAATACAGTCTGCAGTATGGATTAAATTTCAACATAAAGAATATGAAAATCCTCACAACTGGACCTATAAGCAGCATCATGATGAAAGGAGAGAAGATTGAACTTGTAAAAGATTTCATATCACTTGGTTCAACAATTGATGCCAATGGAAGCAGCAGTCAGGACATCCGACAACATATAGCACTGGGCAAATCGGCTGCAAGAGACCTCTTTTAAGTGCTGAAGAGCAAAGATATCTCTCTGAGGACTAAGGTGCACCTGACACAAGCCATGGTATTTTCAATCACCTCATATGCATGTGAAAGCTGGACAATGAATAACAAAGACCAAAGAAGAGTTTATGCATTTGAGTTGTGGTGTTGGTGAAGAATTCTGAAAGTACCATAGACTGCCAGAAGAACTAACAAATATGTCCTGGAGGAAGTGCAGCCAGAATGCTCCTCTAAGTGAGAATGGCCAGACTTTGTCCCATCTACTTTGGTCATGTTGTCAGAAGGGACCATTCACTGGAGAAGGATGCCATGCTTGGTAAGGTGCAGAGTTGATGAAAGGGGGGAAGGCCCTCAATGAGATGGATTGACACAGTAGCTGTGGAGATGGGCTCAACTATAGCTAGGATCATGGAGCTGGCACAGAACTTGGTGGTGTGTTGTTCTGCTGTGCATAGGGTCACTATGAGTCAGAGCCAACTCAACGGCACCTAACAACAACAACAACATATTCATCACAACATTATTCACAATAGCAAAAAGATGGAAACAACCTAAGTGCCCATCAGTGGATGAATGGATAAATGAACTATATTACACACACCCAATGGAATATAACACAGTGTTAAAGAATATGGCTAACATTGCAAAACACTTAATAACATGGATGAAGCTAGTGGACATTATGCTGATTGAAATCAATTAATCACAAAAGGAAAAATATTGTATGAGACCACTACTGTAAAAAGTCAAAAAAAAAGTTTATAAAAAGATAGAAACATTATTTGAGGGTTACCACTGGTGGGAGGGGAAGGGTAGACATGGATTAATATTGGTGAAGGAAAAAGCAAAATACAATAATGGAGAGGTCAGCACAAAACCATCAAGATGAAGAAACACATGGGGAAGAGCAAAAGAGTCAAATGCAACAAAGGTAAATACTATTACATATGTAATCCTGCAATAACAGTAATAACAATAATTAGGAGTAAATACATAGACACTCAGACTAAACAGGGGTGGGAAGTCAAATAGTACTACACCCATGAATATATATAGATTTGACAGAGGCTATTTCTATATATGTATTTACTTGTGCTCCATATATGTCCATGTATATAGCAGAGCATACAGAGAGCAAAGTCGTGAAAACTTCTTAGCCATAAGCAAACAACTTGAGAGAATGAGTCTCTGGGCCTGAGAGCTCAAGACCATAATCTCAAGGGTCATTTAAATCAATTGGCATAACACAGTCCATGACAATAATATTCTACATTCTACTTTGCTGAGTAATGATTGCAGTCTTACAAGCTTGTGAGTGGCCATCTAAGGTACAACTATTGTTCTCACTCCATCTAGACAAAGAAGAATGGAGAAAATCGGAGATTCCAGGAAATGATTGATCCAAAGTACTAATGAACCTAAATGAACCTCAGCGTCCATGACACTGGGAGCAGAAGAACTAGTCCATGGCTCACACTGCTGAAATCTCTGACAGTGATCATCATGGGAGGTCCTGGACAGAGTGGGGGGAAATGTGAAACTAAATGAATAAGAATGAAAAAAGACCAGGCTTACTGGCCTCATAAAGACTCGTGGGTCCTCTGAGACTAGGCCCTTAGACATCCTTCAGTCCTAGAACTGAACCCACCCTAAAGGCTCAACTATCATCCAAAAGATAGAAAGGCTTGTAAAGTGAAAAATAACACCAGGGATACATGCACGCCTTAGAATAATCAATGGTATGAGGTGAGAATGGTAGCATTTGCCCATGGATAAAGCTCAGAACGGAAGAAGATATAGGAAAGGATGAATGGAAAATATAAGCACAGGGAAGAAGTGAGAACAGTGCTGATACATTGTGTGGAATTCACTCACTGTCACAAAACAAAATGTGTATGAATTGTTGAATGGAAAGCCAATTTGGTCTGTAAACTTTCACCCAAATCACAATAAAACGTTTTTTTTAAGAAAATATTTTAAAAAGATCAAAATGAAATATGTGTTCCAGTGTAGCCCAAGCTCAGACAAATGGGTGGCAATATAGAAACAGGTAAAGGACAGAAAGAATCTGGAATAAATGGTAAGTCATTGGGAGGCCAGTTAACAGTCCCTTGGAGCTATCTTCCCTTGTAAGGGTAAAAACATTTTGTGACATTGCCTAGAAAGTCACTTGGATGATCCAAGGATTCTCATCAAGATATGAGGCCTAAAACATTTTCACTACGCTACCGGTACATTTTGAGTAACAACATCTTAACACAACTTCCAGATGTGATGTGTCCTTTTGTGGACAACTTGTTAAGTCATTTGACTGGTTGTTTACTAAAATATGATGTATTGGTACAGAAGGATGAAAATTCATACTTACTACAATAACTTCTACATAATTAAGGACTCAGTGATTGAAAAACATATCGGTACACTTTTTTCTCTTAGGACTAGACACAGGTCACAGCCTCAAAGTTAATGCTTTCATTTTAAAGATTGATGTTATTATCCTAAATGGAATGAAAACATTAATGTAGCTTATACAAAAACTCTGTTTTCTTGTTTCTGGGAATCTTATTGAGGGAATTATGTAATCTCATGGGTAGATAATTTT
Source organism: Orycteropus afer afer (assembly GCF_000298275.1). Classification (NCBI taxonomy): domain Eukaryota; kingdom Metazoa; phylum Chordata; class Mammalia; order Tubulidentata; family Orycteropodidae; genus Orycteropus; species Orycteropus afer. The sequence continues at coordinate 200,120 of NW_006921742.1, read as the reverse complement.
CCTTATATTGAAAATAATTAACTTTTTCTTTCATTTGCTTTAATGTAGCTGAGTTGTTAATTTGTAGCACATTGGTGGAAAAAAGCCACAGCAGGAAGCTTTTCACTGTTACTGAGATATGTAAATTACAGTAATAATCTTTGCATTAAAAGTGGTAAAATAAACTTAATGGGTCCAACCCTACAGTTCTTATCCTGAACCAAAAAAAAAAAAAAAAGAAGTAGAAGGAAAAAAAAAACTTTATGAATAAAACTGGATGTGTTCAACTAAATTGAGTTGGGTTGTTTCCATAGATTACGTTTCTTTTGCTATTAGGAACTTGCTATGTAAACACAATGGAAAGATTCAAAACAAGCTGTCCTGTTCATGATCTGAGGGTTTTTCTCACAGTTAATGGGCTTTATCTGAACTAGTATCTGCATATGAATGTGTATTAAACTACATATCTAATTTCCTTTCCAGAAAAAAATGGGGGAAAGGGGTAAGCAGGAACACTGTACAGGAGTTGAATGGATATCCAAATATTTTTCTCTCATAACTTGCCAAAGGTTTGGCAGTTCAAACTCACCCAGAGTTCCCTCAGAAGACAGGCCTGAGTATCTGGTTCCAAAAGGTCACAACCTTGAAAATTGTGGCGCAGCTCTACTCTGCACCCATGGGGTCTCCATAAGTCAAAACCACTTCATGGGAAGTAACAAAGGCAACAACAGCTTATCACTTACTCACAAGGTTTCTTTGAAATAAGGCCCTTGTTAAAATACAAGTATGTTGGGGAAAATGAGGAAATAGACCACTTAAACTTGTTATTGTCCACTCACAGAATTTCAGTTTTTCTCCTCTGATATGCACAAAGCCTTGAAAAACATTGACAGGTAAAATTGTATTTGTACAAAAAGAAGAGAAGAAAGGCAGACCTTCGGAGTTGTGAACTGTTGCCAGGCTCTGGGTTGCAAAGGGAGTGTTGTGTGTAGAAGTACACAGGCCAAGGAAGAGAATCTGATTAGTGTAGTGAGAGGTAATTACCTACTGCAAAATTTCCTCTTGGTCTTGACCTGTTCCTGACTCCAGAATCAACAATAAAAACAGAACCAATAATAATAATAGCAGGAATGGAATATTTCCACCACCTGTCTGTCAGTTTGTCATACTGTGCTCATGTGTGTGATGCAGGGATACTGGAAGCCATGCCACCGTTATTCCGAATACCAATAGGGTCACCCACTGAGTGGAGCAGTTTCAGTGGAGTTTCTAGCCTGTGATTGATGAGAAGAAAGATCTGGTGATCTACTTTAGAAAATCAGCAATGAAAGGCTGTGGTCTGCAACAGGATATTGCTGTATGGAGGGCTGGATGATGATCTCCCTAAGTTTGAAGGCACTCAGAATTGAAGAGGTAGCAACAATGAACTCAAATCCACCAAGGATTGTGAAGATAGTAAATGGTAGGGTAGTGTTTTGTTGTGTTGTACATAGGATACCAGTGAGTTGGAGATAACTTGATGGGAACAGTGGAATGCTTAGACTTCTTGCTAAATATTTTTGAAACTCTATAAAAATTTTCATATGTACTAGCTCAATATACAGTTAACAGATAGGGGCATAAGAGAGAAATTACAGAACGGGAAGCATGATGGTAAAGTTTCCAGAAGAAGATATTTCACTCCAACTGAATGTAACCAAATGTTGTTACTCTATGGAAGGCCAATGTTCAAACATTACGTATCTCACAAGTCTTCTAGACACCACTTCAATTTTTATTCCACCACACCCATGATTAAGGAGCTTTGGTAGTGCAGTGACTAAGGCATTCAACTGTTAACCAAAAGTCTGGCACTCTGGGCCCACTAGTCATGCCTTAAGAGTTTGCTTCCATAAAGATTTGCAGCCTTAGAAACTCTATGAAGTGTCTATGAGTTGGAATTGAATCAATGGCAATGGGTTTTTTGTGTGGGTACCCATGATTGAGAATGATTCTTCATAAATTTATATTTCTGAAGGCAAAAGAAAATAAGGGAAGAAAGTACAAGACAAATTGTCTTCCCTGTGTTCTTAGGAAGGTATATTTTGAAGCCTGATCTAGTGTTCTAAAGGTAAATGATTTCTATGTTTAATGATATTTCCAGTATAACCAGGGCTAGTTCAAGCCGCTTTGCTGTCTGGGTTGTTTATGACATATATCTGCTTTAAATGGATGTGTGTGTACTCTGATTGGTTGGCACTATTGTACAAATTGTACTCTCTCTCTCTCTCTCTCTCTCTCTCTCTATATATATATATATATGTATATATAGTATTTTGAATATCACCCCAGAGAATAACTGACAGAAAACTTGGAAGTAATTGTCACCTCACCCAAAAATCCAATTAGGTAGGGACTTGTATCATAGTTGTGGAGAAACTGTTAAATGTATCCAATATGAATAGCAGCTGCCTACTTTACTGTTGCTCTCTTGAGAAATAACAGCTCAAGGATGCCTCAACTCTTTGGAGAATAAATCAAAATATTTATTAAGATTTCCAAATTTGACATTTGCTAATAGTAATCTCATTTGGACACATTGGGATATATATGAATTAATATTTTTCAATTATTTTCTATTTTACACATTTTCTCATAATGCATTTATTACTATCCATTTTAATAGATAAGAATCTGTCTTTAAGTCTTGTTTACATCAGCCCAGCAAACTCGTGTAAAGAGATTTTCCGTCCACACTCACTATTCAAAATTTATTGAACACTTATTAATATACAGAAGTATATCATAGGTGCTATGAGTGGTTAAAAAAAAAGACAATAAAATAAAGTCCTGCTTGACTAAGACTTTCACTATATGAAGAAATGTGTGCAATATCTCTTTGTTTCTTCATTTCCTTCAGGGACAGTTTGCAGTAACTGCATTTGAATTTTAAAAATAAACATTCAGATAAATCATTATGAAATTTCTCCTGACAATGAGAATAATAACAAAACTGAAGCACATTTATTGAATAAGTGTTTCCTGAATATATTATAGTAAGCACACAAACTGTGCTAGATGCCAGTGATCTGGGTTTTATTTGAAACAAAAAATAAATCTGATGTGACTCTGGATACAGCAAATGAATTCAGCTTAGTGTTTTGTGACAGAATTCTCAGAGTAAAAGTCTCCTAGCCTGGTAGAGAGAAAGGGGTTGGAGGTGAGGCTGGAAAGGAAGGCAGGAGCACGATGAGAGAGAAACATGTATGGATACTTGACCCGTAATTTGTACTCAATGACAAAAAAAGTAGTGCAACTATATGTTGATTTTAAGTAGTATTTGCTAGATGTGCTAACTATGGAGTCCCTAGCTTGTGCAAATGGATAGCGTGCTTAGGCTTCTCTGGGTGGAAGTTAGTGCCTAAAGCACTTGACTGGTAACCAGAAGGCTGGCAGTTCGAACCCACCAGCCACTCCTCGGAAGGAAGATGGGGCAATCTACTTCCGTAGTGATACTGCCTTGGAAACCCAAGGAGAGGTTGCTATGAGTCG
>NW_006921742.1:186377-191133 GCF_000298275.1 Orycteropus afer afer | reverse complement strand
ATGGGCTCGAGTATAGCATGGATTGTGGGGCTGGCGTGGGATTGGGCAGTGTTTCGTTCTGCTGTGCATGGGGTCGCTATGAGTCGGAAACGACTCGATGGCACTTAACAACAACAACAACATGTTCATTGCAGCACAATTCACCATAGCAAAGAGATGGATACAACCTAAATGCCCATCAATGGATAAGTGGATAACCAAATTAAGGTACATCCACACAATGGAATACTATGCCACATTAAAGAACAGTGAGGGAAATGCGAATCACCTTGTAATGTGGATGAACCTGGAGGACATTATGCTGAGTAAAATAAGTCAATCACAGAAGGACAAGTACTGTTATGAGCCCATTACTGTAAAAAGACAGAGAAGGGCTTGCTTGGGAAAGGGAACTCACCTAGTATGTTACCGGGATGGGGAGGGAAAGAGAGGGATTAATTTAGGGATAGTTGGGGCTTACACACTGACATCAGTAGGGGGAGGGATATACGGGAAGGATATATGACCACCATGACAACATTGGGAAATGAGAGGATACGGAATTGTGCACATAAGAGATAGATGACAGATGCTAAAACCAACCAATGTGTCCACAATACCACATTGCTATTAACACCAAACACTAGGCTATACAGATAAACACATAATAATAATGATAATAATAATAATCTTGATTAAGTTTTGATCAATTTCAGACTGCAGAAGTTTGTAAAAATCTTCAATTTCTTCAGATTTTGCTTTAGTGGTTTGTGTATAAATTTGAATAATAATAGTATTACATGGATTTCATTTTATGTTAATAGATATTAGACAGCATTGAACTTCAGGGTAGATCTTCAAATGTTCTTTTTGATGATGGATGTGATACCAGTCCTCTTCAATTTGTCATCTCCTGCGGAGTAGACTTTCTGATTGTCTGATTCACAATAGGCAATACCTATCTACTTTAGGTAGGATATCAATGCTTATGCATTGTATTTAATCTTTGACAATTTTTCTTTTTTCCTGGATTCATACTCCCTATGTTCTATGTTCCTATTACTAATGGATGCTTGCAGCTGTTTTTTCTCATTTTGAGTCATGCCACATCAACAAATGAAGGTCCCAAAAGCTTTACTTCAACCACATCATTAAGGTCAAATCTATTTGGGGTGGCAGCTCTTCCTCAGTCATATATTTAGTGCCTTTCAACATGAGGAGCTCATCTTCTGGCACTGTGTCAGACAACATTTCACTGTTATTCATATGGCTTTCAGTGATCAATTATTTCAGAAGTACACTGCCATGTCCTTCTTCCTCATCTATCTTAGTCTGCAAGCTCAGTTCTTGTCCCCTATAGGTGACTCTGTTGATATTTGAAATACCAGTAGTATAGTTTCCAACATCAGGTCTATCTGCAAGCTATGATACTATGACAAACTGACAGACAGGTGGTGGAGATTCATGCTAGTTAGGGATATTGTGTCAATATATTTCATATTTGATGGAGTTTTTCAGCTTGAGTGTGCAAATAAAGTGGAGTTATTTTACTAGATCTAATTGCAATACCTTTTTAGTGGAGAAATGTATAACACAAGGTCTTCCCTCAGAGGCCCACCTATTCATAACTGGGATGCTCCTGAATACAAGATTTAAATTAATGACAGTTCTCTCCAGAGCATTCATCTGGGCCACTTATTTAAGTCAGCTTACTTTACCAACCTTGCCTCACCACTGCCATAACTAGGGGACTGCTATGAGGGTTTTGGTGACTATCCCAAGCAGCTCTCTTCCAGTGTGAATATGACTCTGGCATGTCTACCAACTACTCAGTGCCAACTTTCCTGAAATAAGTGGGTATTCACAGATAATACTACTTTGGTGCTTTTAAACTACAATGTGCAAATTTTAACTAAATATTTTCTACTGATTGTCATCATTCTGGAAGAGAAGTTACCAACATGTTTTTATGGCCCCTGCACTGTTTAAATAGACATATATCTTCCAAGTTTATTATTATAATGTCTATGAAATATTTGCTGAGACCTCCCTATGTACTCCCTACTGAATACTGTCTTGACTACTTATCCAGGTATTGTCTCATTTAGCCCTTGGGATAGGTGAATTTTTACATCCAATTTTCAGAGAGTAGAATTGAGGTTTCGAGACTTGCCTAAGATCACACAAGTGTCCTCCCTGCACACCTCTTCTTTTTCTGGAGCACTGTTTAGAAAACAGGACTCTACAGGCAAATGTCTATCTTGAAATCACTCAGGCATTGTAAGTTTAACCCAGGAGTAAAAGCTGATGTGCAGTGTTTTTAAACGACCATGAAATGGTAAACTGAAAAAGAGTAAGAATTAATTAATTAATCACAGGAAAGCAGTCACAGCTGTTGTGGATCATGCTGGATAAATTTGCCAGAACTAACACAATTATTTAGAACAGAAAGCAGAAGCAGAGACATTGATTGAAACTGCAGGGGGACTTTTGGTAAGCAGAATATAATTGCTCATTATTTGTATTTATATCTTCCCATTTCCTTGTTTCCCTTTCCCTTTGTTCTTTAATAATACTCAGGATTTTGCATGAAAACACATTCTTTTCACTGCTTATGTATTTAGCTTGGTCCTTTAGCCTGATCTCCTTCTGAAGTCATAATCACTTTCTAATATCATTATCATTTCCAAAGTAACCAGTTGGAGTATTATAATCATTAGAATATGACTTTAGTAGAAGCAGATGAACTAAGAAACAAAACACTAATTTTTATGCAAATATCCCAAGCAATAAACCAGAGGAACAATAAATATAAAATGATAACCCTGCCAATAATTTACTCTTTTAAACTAAAATCTTCTATGACAATTTAACTGCTTTGTAAAGCTTTTATTGAAATGTGGTTTCATTAGCGTACTCAACATTTTTTTAAATCAATATTTATCTTCATCTAAACATTTGATTTATAATGTAAACAAATGATAAAGAATTAGCCTTTTTAAATGCCAGTAATTTTTATTCATACTTGAAAGATTCCTTGAACATTAAAATATTTATTTTAGTTAATTTAAAAATCAACAATCAATCATTATGTAAAGTTATCTTGTCACCTCATTTTTGTCTGAAATACATTACCAAAATAGCAACAAGCTGTTGATGTGGCTTCCGATTGCTTCATATTTAATGGAAATTCTACTTTTTACCATTACCAGTAGAAACATAAGATTGTTTACCACATATTATTTGACAAGCATATGGAATGTTCAGATGCTTTATTATATTTTATTGTAAATACATGTATGAAGGCAGATTACTTACCTTTTCAACTATCCTTGAATTCAATACCAAAATTTTTTAGATCAAGGGGAGGCACACTACATTCTGCAAAGATCCAGATGGTAAATATGTTACTATCTAAGTGACCCTTGTGCTGATCACTTGGTCTCTGTAACAACTACTCAGCTCTATCATTGTGGCATGAAAACTGCCACAGGCGATAAATAAACAAATTGGTAAAGCTGTGTTACTGTAACAAGGGCTTCCTGGTTGGGGCAAATGGTTAAGTGCTGGACTACTAGACAAAAGGTTAACAGTTTTAACAGGCCTGGTTATCTGTTTCCAAAATATCACTGTCTTGAAAATCCTATGAAGCATTTCTGTTCTGCACACACGGGTTCATCATGGGTCCGAATCAACTCCACAGCAACTAACAAGAACAAATGCACTATAAAACTTTATTTACAAAACTAAGTGACAGAGTGGATTGGCCTGAGGTCTCCCATTTGCTGCCTTGATTTTAAAGAATATTCTAAACACCAAATCCTCTACAAAATAAAACTTTGTGTTGTTTACCATAAGATGTTATTTATAAAAATATTGAGGTTTACTCATGACATAATCCCATTGAAAACAAGAATATTTTATCAGTCAAAATTTGTGAATTGTTTTGCACATTACCATCAGAAAGATCTGACTAAAATGCAAATACATTTTCCAGTAGAAATTGGGGTCTGACTCATAGTCTATGATGTCGCCTGATGCTCTGAAAGCTGCAAAGGAGAAATTTTGTTCTATACAATTCTTACAATTTTAGATATTTTTGGTCTTTCTCAGTCAAAAAACTTGGCTGCCTGAATTATGCTTTTTTTTTGTGGTGGCAAAACTTTTCAAGTGCTCTAGAAAATTAATACTTAATTGATGTATCAAAACTTGATATAAGAAGAACTAATGATAGTGTAATCCAGCATCAGAATTAGATAGACTTCTGATATTAAGAGAGAGTATGGACTTGACAGATTTTTGCTATATTCATTCTGTTGCTTGACAAAGAAGTTAAAGCTCTGGCTTACAAACATAACTCCAACCTGAGAAGAGACTAGACTGCATCTTCAAATGAGATTCTGAGTAGGAGATCTTCCATACCTTGTTAAATATCCATTTTTTCAATTAGAATATTTGGGTTTTTTTTATCAAAAGCAGAGAGAGATCATCCGAGAGAATGCTTTGACTTTTATGTATCCTTCAATATAGTGAGACCATAAGAAATGGGGTTAATTTTGTAATATTCTACACAAATTATCTCATTCTTTATGATTACTTGATTACTCAGTTGATTATCTGAAAAATAATGATTAGATGTTAACAATGCTATTGACTATAAAGAAAGTCTCCACAGGCTTATTATTGGGATTCTATTAATCTATATATTTAACAGATTAATTTAATCTTACAATACTTAAATTATTTAGAAATAATCATAATATAGCTTTCTACTAAT
>NW_006921742.1:182693-186277 GCF_000298275.1 Orycteropus afer afer | reverse complement strand
AAGATGGGGCAATCTACTTCCGTAGTGATACTGCCTTGGAAACCCAAGGAGAGGTTGCTATGAGTCGGGTCTGACGTGACAGCACATAACAACAACAACAACAGAGATTCTGCAGAAGAAAGGCCTGGTGATTCACTTGCAAAAACTGCAGCCATTGGAAACTATAGAGCACAGTTCTGCTCTGACGCACAGGGAGTCACCATGAGTATGAGTCAACGGGGAGGCACCTAGCAACCCTGAAAATGGACAGGCTGATTAAGGGTCATTCCTATATTCTGGACAAAGGTGGTGTGAGTCTACTGTAGATTAATGCTTGTTGTTGTTAGGTGTCAAGCTGGTTTTGACTCATAGTGAACCTTTGTATAACAGAACAAAACACATCCTCGTCCTGCGCCATCCTCACAATCATTGCTATTTGTGAGCCCATTGTTGCAGCCACTGTGTCGTCCATGTCATTGAGAGGTTTCCTCTTTTTCACTGACCCTCTGCCTTACCCAGCATGATGGCCTTCTCCAGACACTGGTTCCTCCTTTACCATGACCAAAGTAAGAGAGATGAAGTTTCACCAACCTTACTTTTAAGGGGAATTTGGGCTGTGCTTCTTCCAAGATAGATTTGTTTGTTCTTTGAGAAGTCCACAGTATATTCAATATTATTCACCAGCACCATATTTCAAAGGTATCAATTCTTCTTCACTATTCCTTAATAATTGCCAAGATTTCTTATGCAAATGAGACAATTGAAAATGCCATGGCTTGAATCTGGTGCACCTTGGTTTTCAAAGAGACATGCTTGCTTTTTAACACATTAAAACGTCTTTGCAGCAGGTTTGTCCAATGCAGTACATCAGTGGATTTCTTGACTGTTGCTTCCATGGATATTGATAGTGGACATCACTTTAATCTCTTCTATATTTATCATGATATTGCTTGTTTGTACAGTGGTTAGCATTTTTGTTTTCTTTATGTCGAAGTGCAACCCATACTGAAGGCTGCAGTCTTCAATCTTTTTCAAGTACTTCAAGTCCCTTTTGCTTTCAGTAAGCAAGGCAGTATCATCTGCATACTACAAATGGTAAAAGAGTTTTCTACCAATCTTAAAGCTGCATACCTCTTCATATAGTCCAGCTTCTTGCATTATTCATTCACCATAAAGATCAAATTAGTATGGTGAAAGGATGTAATCCTCAAGTGCACTTTTCCTGATTATAAACAAAGAAATATTTCTTCCATTTGAATGACTGCCTCTTGGTCTGTTTATAGGATTCTCATGAACAAATTTAAGTATTCTGGAATTTCCATTCTTTTTAATGATATCCATAATCTGTTATGATTCACATAGTTGAAGGCCTGTGCATACTTAATGAAACAGAAGTAAATATATTTAGACTATTCTCTGCTTTAAGCCAAGGTCCATGTGACATTAGCAATGATATCCCTTATTCCACATCTTCTTCCGAATTCAGCTCGAATATCTGGCAACTGTCTGTATATGTATAGCTGTAACGGTTTTTTTTAATTATTATCAGGAATACTTTTTGTGTGTATGATATTAATAATATTTTTCAGTAATTTCCTCATTTTCTTGGCTCACCTTTCTTTGGAATGGGCACAAATATGTATCTCTTCCAGTTTTTTGGCCAAGTAGCCCTGTTGTAAATTGCTTGACATAGGTGAGTGAGCACCTCCAGCATTATATTGGTTTGTTGAATCATCTCAATTGGTACTCCATCAATTCCTTGAGCCTTGCTTTGTGCCAATGACTTCAGTGCAGCTTGGAGTTCTTCCATAAAAACCATCGTTTTTTCATCACATGATACCTCCTGAAATGGTTGAACATTGACCAATTCTTTCTGATACAGTGACTGTGCATTCCTTCCATTTTCTTTTGATGCTTCTTAAGATGTTCAATATTTTTCCCATGAAATTCTTCGATATTGCAGCTCAAGGCTTGAATTTTTTTCTTAAATTCTTTCAGCTTGAAAAAAAGTTGAGTGTGTTCTTCCTTTTTAGTTTTCCAATACCTATTCTTTACATATTTCATTATGATATTTTCTTTATCTTTTTTCAGCTAACCTTTGAAATCTTCTGTTCAGCTCTTTTACTTCATCATTTCTTTAATTTGCTTTAGCTACTCTAGTTTTGAGAGCAAGTTTCAGACTTTATTGTGACATATATTTCAGTCTTTTCTATCTTCTCTCTTTTTTTTACTGACCTTTTGTTTCCTTCATGCATGATGTTGTTGATGTCATCCCACAACCCATGTGGTCTTTGTTTGTTGGAATTCAACTTGTCAAATCTATTCTTGAGATCATCTCTAAATTCTGGTGGGATACACCTAAGGTCAAATTTGGCTCTTATGGACTTGTTTTAATTTTCTTAAGCTTAAATTTGAACTTCCATGTGAACAATTAATGGTTCTGTAGTTGGTGCCTGGCTTTCTTCTGACTGATCATATTGAGCATCTCCTTCATTCCTTTCTACAGACATAGTCTATTTCATTCCTACATATTCCATCTTCCATGGCCCACATGTATAAGTGAAGTTTATATTATTGAAAAAAAGGTACTTGCAATGAAGAAGTTGTTGGTCTTGCAAAATTCTATTACATGATCTTCAGTGTTGTTGCTACTAACAAGGCCATATTTTCCACCTGCTGATGCTTTTTCTTTATTTCTAACTTTCACATTCCAGTCACAAGTAATTGTCAAAACATCTTGATTGAGGAAACCATACCATTCACTATAACTACAAAAAAGATAAAATATCTAGGAATAAACCTCACCAGAGACACAAAAGACCTATACAGAGAAAACTATAAAACACTGCTACAAGAGACAACAAGGATACTACCTAAATGGAAGAACCTGCCTTGTTCATGGATAGGTAGACTACACATTGTGAAAATGTAAATACTACCTAAAGCAATTTATATATTTAACACAATTCCAATCCAGATTTCAACAAAATTTTTTAAGGGCATAGAAAACTAATTACTAATTTCTTATGGAAAAGAAAGAGACCTAGAATAAGCAGAGCACTTCTCAAGAAGAAAAACAAAGTGGAAGGTCTGACACTCCCAGATCTTAAGAACTACTATATAGCCACAGTAGTCAAAATAGCATGTATTTGTACAATGACAGACAGATAGACCAATGGAACAGAATCGAAAGCTCAGATAGAGACCCATCCATCTATGGACAACTGAGCTTTGACAAAGGCCCAAAGCCCATTAAATGGGGAAGGGATAGCCTCTTTAACAAATAGTGCTGGCAAAACTGGATATCCACCCGTAGAAAAATGAAACAAGACCCATACCTCACCCCATACCCTCCAAAAAACTCAAGCTGGATCAAAGACTTAAATGTAAAACCCAAAACTATAAAATTCATCAAAGATAAAATAGGGGCAAATCTAGGAGCCCTAATTCACAGCATAAATAGACTGTCAAGCATAACCCAGAATGTGCAAGAAATAGAAGGGAAGCTAGAAGACTGGGACCTTTCAAAAATTAAATTCTTGTGTGCATCAAAAGATTTCATCAAAAGGGTAAAAAGAGAACCTACAGATTGGGAGAAAATATTT
>NW_006921742.1:166528-179853 GCF_000298275.1 Orycteropus afer afer | reverse complement strand
AAAAAAAAAAAAAGAAAATTAAGTGATGATAGTGGTTTGTCCTACTTTGGTCACTTGCTTGTTGCTGTGATGTGAGAAGCTATCCCACTGGTATTTCAAATACCAACAGGGTCACCCATGGTAGACAAGTTTCAGCCAAGCTTCCAGAACAAGACAGACTAGGAAAAAGAATGTGGGAGTCTACTTCTTAAAGACCTGATTAATGAAAATCTTATGAATAGCAGTGAAATATAGATATAGTCACAAAGGATGAACTGCTGAGGTTGGAAAGAACAGAAAATACCAGTGGGGAAGAGCTGCCTCCTCAAAGTAGAGTTGACCTTGATGACGCAGATGAAGTGAAGCTTTTAGAATTTTCATTTGCTGACAAAGCATGACAGAAAATTAGAAACAGCAGCTGCAATCATCCACTAGGATTTGGAACATGAAATGTATGAAGTGTGAATTTAGGATAATTGGAAGTCATCAAATATGAAATGAAATGCATAAAGATAGATATCCTAGGCACTAGTGAGCTGAAATGGAGCGGTATTGGCTATTTTGAATTAGACAGTCATATGATCTATTAACAAATGATAAATTGAAGAGAAATGTTATCTCATTTGTTATCAAATTGAACATTTTAAGATCAATCCTGAAGTACAGTGCTGTCAGTGATAGGATAATATCCATATGCCTACAAAGGAGACCAGTTAATAAGACTGTCTTAGTTCTCTAGTGTTGCTGTAACAGAAATATCACAAATGAATGGCTTTAACAAAGAGGAATTTAGTCTTTTACAGTTTAGGATGTTAGAAGCCTAAATTCAGAGTGCTGCTCTAGGGGCTGGGTGATGGTGTCTTAACTTGGGGCTTCAGCTCTCCCTCTTGTTCTAGGCCCACTAGAGTTAGAGGCTTCTCCCAGCCCGCACAGCTACTGGGCTGCTGAGGTTGACAAACCCAAGATTAACAGGTAAAATGGTACCAGCCCAAGATTAGGAGGCAACAGCAGCCCACTGGTTCATGTTCAGGAACTAGAGATAAAGACTTGGCCAAATGCAGGATCCAAAATGTACTGAAAAGCTAGACACCTTTCTCAAAGCTTCTCCATATTCACTGGAAGCAGGCCACATCCTGAAGGTAACTCCCCTTCAACTACATAGCTGCTCACAGCATGGGTGATTGCAACCTCTTCATGGGGAAAAGTTACATCCAGCTGCCAAGCCACTAAAAACCATGGCCCAACCAAGTTGACATGCAACTGCAACTACCACAAAGACTATTGTTCAAATTAATGCATTAACTACTAAAGCCAAAGATGAAGAAATTGAATATTTAACCAAATTTTGGGGTCTGAAATTGATCAAACATGCAATCAAGATGCATGGATAATTACTGGAGATGGAATGCAAAAGTTAGAAACAAAGAAGCAGCATTGGTAATTGAGAAATATGGCTTGGGTGACAAAAATGACATCAGAGATCACATGACATAACTGCAAGATCAACAAATTATTAATTAAAAATACATTTTCCAACAACATAAATGGTGACTCTACATGTGGAGCTCTGATGGCTCAGTGCCTAAGGTATTTGACCACTAAGCAGAAGGTTGGAGGTTCAAACCCACCAGCCACTTCACAGGAGAAAGACTGGGCAATCTACTTCTGTTAAGATTTACCACCTCAGAAACCCAAAGAGGGTCACTATGAGTTGGAACCTACTCAATAGCAGTGAGTTGTTTTATTTTATTATTTACTTTATTTTATTTTTTGGTACATGTGGACCTCACCAGATGGAATACCCATGAATCAAATTGACTACATACATGAGCTCTGATGGCATAGGGCTTAAGGCATTTGATAGTTAACCAGAAGCCTGGTGGTTCAAACCCACCAGCCACTCATCAGAAGGAAGATTGGTCAATCTAATTCTGTAGAGATACTGCATCAGAAACCAAGGAGGGGTCCTTATGAATTGGGATCAACTCAACGGCATTAGTACATGTGTGAGAATAGACAATGGAGAAGCTCAATATTATCAGTCAGAAAAAGTTGCAGAACAAATCATCAATTGCTCATATGCAAGTTTAAGTTGAAGCTGAAGATAATTAAATCAAGTCCATGAGAGCGAAAATATACCTTTGACTATATTAAATCTGAATTTTCAGACCATCTGAAAAATAGATTGAAGACCACTGACCAGACAAGTTGTGTGAAGACATCAAGGACATCATACATGAAAAAAGCAAAAGGTGATTAAAAAGACAGAAAAAAAGGAAAGACAAAAGTGGGTCAGAAGAGACTCTGAAAATTCCTCTTGAATGCAGAGTAGCTAAAGCTAATGGAAGAAATGATGAACTAAAAGAGCTGAACAGATGATTCCAAAGGGCAGCTCAAGCAGACAAAGTAAACTATTTTAATGTAAAGTGCAAAAACCTGGTGTTAGAAACTCAAAAAGGGAATAACATACTTGATGCTCTGGTTACCTAGTGCCACTCTCACAAATGGGATGGCCTTAGCAAACAGGAGTTTATTCTCTCATAGTTTGGAGGCTTTAAGTCCAAGTACAAAGTGCCAGGCTCTAGGAGCTGACCTTGGGCTTCAGTTCTGCCTCTTGCTCCTGGCCCACTGATGCTAGAGGCATCTCTTCACTCAGGCAGCTACTGGCTGCTGAGGCTACCAAGCCCAAGGTTGACAAATAAATGGCACAGTGCCAATGTTGCCAAACCACACAGCAGGCCATTAATTCAAGTCCATTGTAATTCCCAAGGTTGGCAGAGAATGGCAGACAGCCAATGACATGGCTACATGCAGGGTCCAAGCATGCCATAAGCTAGAGACCATTTCCAAAGTTGTTTCTTATATATGGGAAGCCAACCATATCCCTAAGGCAGCTACTCAGCTGCTCACAGTAGATTCCACCATGGAGTTAATTACTAATCTCGTCATGAGGAATACTACATCCAGCTGCCCAGCCACTCAACTAGGCCTAGCCAAGTTGACACACAAACTTAACTACCACACTTGGCTTTTCTCAAGCTGAAATAACTGAAGAAAAAATTCAAGAATTGAGTTGCAATATTGAAGGATTCTATTGACACAATATTGAAGAAAGCAGGATGTATCAAAAGAAGATGAAAGGAGTACACTGAGCCACTGTAGTAAAAAGAATTGGTTGATATTCAACTATTTCAGGAGATGCCATATGATCAAGAATTAATGGTATTGAAGGAAGAAGTCCAAGCTGTTATGAAGGCATTGGGAAAATATATATATATATATATATATATATATATATATCAAGAAATTAACAGAATATCAATCGGGATATTTCAATGAACACATTCAATACTGGAAGCACTCAATCTTCTATGCCAAAAAAAAATGAGAGCGAGTTACCTGGCCAACAGCTGGAAGATATCCAGAATTTTGCCCATTAGAAAGAAAGATGATTCAACAGAATGTGGAAATTATCAAAAAAATATCATTTAAATCACACACAAATGCATTTTTCTGAAAATATACAAAAGTAGTGGCAGCAATAAATTGAAAGGGAACTGTCAAAAGTTTGAGCTGGACTCAAAAGAAGATGTGGAACTAGGATATCACTACTGATATCAGATGGATCTTGTCTAAAAGCAGAGAATGCCAGAAAGTTGTTTACTTGTGTTTTATTGAATATGTAAAGGTATTGAATTGTATGAATCATCACAAATAATTGATAGCACTGCAAAGAAGGGAATTCTAGAACACTTAATGTGCTCATGAAGAACCTGTACATAGAGCAAGAGGTAGTTAGTGGTTCAAACAGAACGGGGGATATTGCGTGGTTTAAAACCAGGAAAGGTGTGTGTCAGGATTTTTTTTCACCTTAGTTATTCAATTTGTATAATGAGCTAGACTATGGGAAGATCACAGCATCAAGACTAGAGGAAGATCCATTAGCAATTTAGCAATTTGTGATATGGAAATGACACAACCTTGCTTGTTGAAATTGAAGTTACCTTGAAGCACTTACTGATGAAGATCATAGACTACAGTCTTTAGTTTGGATTACATCTCAACATAAAGAAAACAAAAATCCTCACACCTGCACAAATAAGCAACAGCATGATAAATGAAGAAAAGATTGATGTTGTCAGAGATTTCAGTTTACTTGGACCTACAACGAACACCCATAGAAGCAGAAGTCAACAAATCAAATGATACATAAAACAAACAAACAAACAAACAAACAAACAAAACCCCTGCTATCTAATCAATTCTGACTCAGCGACCCCCATTGGGTTGCTGAGGCAGTAAATCTTGATGGAAGTAGATTGTCTAGTCTTCCTTCCGGGGAGTGGCTGGTGGGTTTGAACTGCCAACCTTCTGGTTAGCAGTCAAATGCCTTAGATATATATAGCACCTGGCAACTTTTCTGCAAAAAAACCTCTTTAAAGTGTTAAAGAGCAAAACTGCATTGCAATTTGAAGACTAAGGTGAGCCTGACCCAAGTGATGATATTTCCAATCACCTCATACACATTTGAAAAGTATTGAAGGGACAATGAATAAGGATGACCAATGAAGAATTGATGTCTTTGTGTTATGGTGTTGGTCAAGAATATTGAATATATCATGGACTGGCAGAAGAAAGAACAAATCTGTCTTTGGAGAGGTACAGCCGGAATGCTCCTTAGGAGCAAGAATGGTGAGACTTCTCTGGTGCTTTGGTCATTTGTTAGGAGGAAACATTCCCTGCAGAAAGATACCATGATTGGTGAAGTAGAACCAAACCAAAACCAAACTCACTGCCGTTGAGTTGGATCTAACTCATAGCAACTCCTCCTTGGGTTTCCAAGGCAGTATCACTACAGAAGTAGATTCCCCAATCTTCCTTCCACGGAGTGGCTAATGGGTTTGAAACACCAGCCTTCTGGTTAGCAGTCAAATGCCTTAGGCACTATGCCACCAGAGCTTCTTGGTAAAGAAGAGGGTCAGCAAAAAAGAGGAAGACCCTCAACAAGATAGATAAACACAGTGGCTGCAAGAATGGGCGCAAGTGTAGCAGTAGTTGTGAGGGTGGCGCAGGACCAGACAGTGCACAGTTCTTCTGTACATAGCATTGCTATGGGTCAGAACCAACTCAACTGAACTTATCAACAACAATTTTAATAGACACCCACGCCACTGGTATTAAGACATGCTGTTTTTCTTTTCAATATTTTTGAGCAGGAATTGTACTTTATCAAATAAAGTTGCTCAAGTTGTTTAAAAATAAAATGTTTTACTTCACCTACTGATAAAATGAATTGTTTTAGTAGATTTCTTATGTTAAATATCCTTGTCCTTTGTAGTGAAAATCAGTATATTAATAATTTTTGAATCAGGTACTATTTTTACGCTAATTATTTCTTGATTAAATATCTAGGGCTTTTCTTTCACACTTTGATTTATGTGGTTTTCAACTCTTATGACCTGGAACAGATTATAAAATATCAATTAATTTGTTTTATGATAAATTTAAATAATCCGAAACACTTGATAAAACTTTTGATAAGGTTTTCTCAGTTATTGATCCATTGATTTCTATATGTAGTATGTATTTATTTAGATAATTCACTTCATTGATGTTTTCAAGTTTAGTACAAAGTCATTGCAGATACAATTTTGTACTATTTATTTTATTCTTGATCATTTTCCTTTTTTACTTATATTAGCATATTTAATGGAAACTTGAAAACAGTATTTTCTTCCAGTTTGCTTCTGATTTATCTATTTTGCTAATTATTTAAAGAAGTTAATCTTGAATACATGAAGTTCTGTAACTTTTATGGCAGTATCATAATTAAAACCAAGTAATTGAACAATGCCTATAATGCTGCAAAGAAATTGTAACTGTGAGTTCGCACTTCAAAGTAACCGTTGGCCATTTCTGATTATTTAGTTTTCTATACCTGTGGTAACAAATTACAACAAATGCAATGGCTTGAACAATGCATATTTATTGTCTTACAGTTTGGTAAGTCAGAAGTTAGACATAGGTTCACTGGGATAAAATAATAGTGTCAGTGGGTCTGTGTTCCTTTCTGGAGGCTTTGGGGAATAACCTGTTTCTTTACCTTTTCCAGTTTCTAGAGGCCACTGTATTCATTTGCTCATGGTCCCTTTCTCCAACTTGAAAGCCATCGACGGCAGGTTAAGTCTTGCTCAAATGGCATCATTTTTACTCTCCTTTTCTACATCTCTTTTACAATTTGGGGGGAGCTCTGATGGGGTAGGGACTAAGGCATTTGACTGCTAACCAGAAGGCTGGCAGTTCAAACCCACCAGCCACTCCTCGGAAGGATGGTTGGGCAATCTACTTCTGTAGAGATACTGCCTTGGAAACCCAAGGAGGGGTTGCTATGAGTCGAATGAATTAACTTCATGACAATGAGTTTGCACTGTTTTAGGATCTCTGGTGATTAAATTGTCTTCCTAGATATTCAAGGAAAATCTCCCCACCCCAAGTTCCTTACATGAACCACATTTGCCATAGTCACAGGCTCAAAGGATTTGGGAGTGAACATGTTTGGAGGGCCATTATTCAGCCTACCAGTATGTTTTCTTGCTCATTCATGTTTGCAGATTCAAGTCAAATTATTCTCCTTTTGTAGAAGAAATTAAAGCACAGGTGGTAGTTAAAGTTGTGTCGAGTTGGCTGGGCCTGTCTTTGAGTGGCTGGACAGATGGATGTAGTACTCCCCATGATGAGACTGGTGATCAAGCCATGGTGGAATCTATCATTAGCAGCTGAGTACCTGACTTAGGGATGTGGTCTGCTTCCAGTATATAAGAAGAAACTTTGAAAAAGGTGTCTAGCTTTTGGCACATCTGGATCCTGCATTTGTCCAAGTCTTCATTCAGCAGCCTGCCATGTTGTCTGCCAATCTTGGGACTGTTTAACGAGTGACCTGCCTAGGTTGCTTGATAATTTTGGCACTGTGCCATTTTACTTGTCAACCTTGGGTTTGTCAGTCTCAGCAGCCAGCAGTACCTGATTTAAGAGAAGCCTTCAGCTTCAGTGAGCCCAGAGCAAGAGGCAGAGCTGAAACACAAGGTCAAAGGGTTCTCGTTCAGTCCCTAGAGCTAGCATTTTGAACTCAGACTTCTAGCCTCCTAAACTGTAATAGAATAAAATGCTGTTTTCTCAACCCATCCACTTGTGTATTTTCTGTTAGAGCATCACTAGATGACCAAAACAGCAGTATAGATTTGATTCTTATCCGTGATTGATTATATTAAATCTTTTGTCAAATTTTTCTTTTAACTGGTTTCTAAGCATTTTCCAAAATAGTGATCTGTTTTCCATGGTTGATCACAGATCTATGTACGTAAATTATTTCATTTGAACACAATTTGTGTTGATTTATAACTTCTCCCTTTGTTAATACACAGATGTTATTGACATGATATTATTTGCTTGAGTTGACCACCAGTTTAATTATAATAGTCATTTTATTAGCTCAGTAAACAGTCTTTTATTTGGAACAGTTTATAATATTATTGAGGTTAAAGACAAAAATAATGGGCAAAACATAAGACTATGAATTAAAAAAATGAATGTTCATGATCAGTTAGTACAGACCAGAAAAATATTCTTGTCTCCCCACCCCTCCGTAGTACATACATTAGTAATTCACTGAAAACTGTTTTTAAGGGAAGAGTTGCTAGCACAATTTTTTTAGGAAAACATGCTACCTGAACTAAAGAATAATCCTTATACAAGTGTCCCATAAATGCAAAATTCTTAGAATTCTTGTGAAATCAAATGTGCATAAACTGTTGAACATGAAACAAATGTGCTTCATAAATTTGTACTGAAAGCACAATTAAAACAAACAAACAAACAAACAAAAAAGCAATATGGAGTATTCCATGAAATTTGAACTATTAAATAATTAGTACTTTGTTGAAATCAAAAGAGCATTTCTATCAGTCTCTCTCTGAGAATTTGCCAAAAAATATTGTACATTATCAATATATTTTAGTTAAGTTCTAGGAAGGTTTTCAATATTAATGATCATTGCATTATATATAACACAAGGAGCTCTGTTAGTGCAGTGCCTAAGGCATTTGACTGCTAACCAGAATATTGACAGTTCAGTTCAAACCCACCAGCTGCTCTGTGGAAGGAACAAGAAGCAATCTACTTCCATAAGGATTTGCCACCTCACGGTGGTTGCCACAAGTGGGTCACAATCAACTTGATGGTAGTGGGTTTTGTTTTATTTTGTTATAACACAGATTTTTATTAATATATATATTTTACATGTAATGAAGATTTTGTTTCATATATTGACGTACATAATAATATTTGTATTATTTTAATTTTAAAAAATTATATTTACATTGGTAGATAAAGAGATGATAGATAAATAATTGTGGGTGTATTTAAATTATTATGCCACTCAATGTGTATTTTGAGTCATATGCAGACTATGATCACCAAAACATTTTACTTATTGTTAGGTTTTTATACTCTGTCATAGCTGGTTCACACAAATCCCATAAAGGTGTTTCTTGAGATATTTCAGACTGGTCTTTTAAATAATACTTTTTAAAAATAATCCATATAAGCAGTATACATTCCTCTTTAAGGTTGGAGCATTTGTGCTCTTAGGTTCCCAACTCTAGAGAAGTCTTCTGCTCTTGAGTGTTCACTTGCCCAATCTGCATACACTGTACTGTATGTAACTCTTCCTCACTAGCTTTGAGCTTCAATGCCTGCAGGTAGGTGCTTTGATGCCTCTCAGCAACAATCTGCAGGTCATTTTATGTCCAATTATCTTCTTCAACTATGTCTACATCTTATTGTGTGTAACCTTCCTCAGAAGCATAATGAAACTCAGAAGACATTCCCTTGGGTCATTTGCATGTATACTGAACCTGGACTTTTATTCTGTAAATCCAGGTCTTCTGATGGATGATCACAGACATTCTGTTGATGTGCTGATTGACTAATAAAGCTACTGTAAACAGTTTGTAATGACTTTTGTGTCCCTGAAATTTTATTTCTCCAGGATAAGGTTTTATTTGTTAAGGATAAATATTGAGGATTGCAGTGGTTGGGTATGGTAAGTATATGCTTAACTTTTGAACAAATTGTTCAAAACTATTTGTTTTGTCAAATTGTTTTCCAGAGTGACGATATCATTTTACATTCTCAGTAGTGACAAGCAAGAGATCAAATTGAAACTGGTTGATGTTTTGAGTAATATAAAATTATTTCATTTTTATGGGGAAAGGGGAATTGGTCATAAAATATATATGGGAAATAACGATTTCACCTGAATACCAACACTGAGAGAGAAGGCAGCACATGACTTACTCTAATGCCAAAATTTGTTCCTCCAGTGAGTTAGTGGTTAAACTGACAAGAAATTAGGCTGCTTGGAAATTCATATGTTATTTTCTATATTAATCAGACCATACTCTGTTTCTGTTCAAAATAGGCAACAGATTTTATTGTGGGAAAATTATCCTAAATAAACCAAAATTCTTAGTATCTTCAGAGATTCCTGGCAATGTGGTCATTCATTAACAATATGGGTGGGGGCTCAATCTGGTGGAGGAAATGTTAGCAAGATTTGGAATGCAATGTAATACCAGTAGCCAATTAAGAGTTGCTTTGAAATAGGTTCTATTTAAAGAATCCAAGAGTCACAAAAGTTGTGTCATCTTCACAGTGAATAAAAGCAATCCTTGGGAACCTCTTCCTGTCAGAAGTAGTCTGCTTCATTCATTCTAACCAAGAAAATCATGTTAAAATATTCAGAAATGTTCTATCCCCTTTAGTTATGTTGTGCCTATAATGTATTAGTTCTTTTATTTTAAATTTTATTTTTTATCTTAGAAAAAATGGAAGTAGAACATTTCAACAAAAATGAATAAGCTTCTTTGATATCCTACTAATAACAATAATCTCCATAAAAATTTCAAGCAAGGAAGGTGGATTTTTTTTTTCTCTCTCTATAAAAGCAAGGGCACTGGTATCATGTTTCCCTCTATGTTGTCTCTCCTCGAGGTAATCAACAGAAATAAAACAAATTCATCCCTTTAAGTGATTATATTTACCAAAGCAATTTTATTATTGCCTTTCAACAGCTATAAATTATCAGTTTAAAAATAAATAAGGATATTATTATGCACCAGGGTGTCTTTCTATGAAGATTAGAAATGATTTGATGATAGGAACTTAGTTACCTAAGTATTTCAGAAGCAACCGTAGTAAGATTCTTTTTATTATTATGATCCTAAACAGAAATTATATAGTTAAAGAGACGCTAGAATGTGAAACATGCATTTTAGTGCAAGCTGTTTATCAGACACGTTCTGTGGACAATGGAAGCCAAAGTTAAGCATATTTGACTGCATACTGTAAAACACTTAAGACCTAACTCAGTATTGGTTGAGCTATACACAATTACTGGTGTCAGCAGTTTAAATATAGTTCTTGCTGAGAACACCTTCCAGATAACTGTTTAGACCCATTCATTTTGCCAAGTGGAAGGAATAATTGGTAACTGTCGGTGCTACCTACAAACACCATGTTCCTCCAAGAATAACCCAGCATGATTAGCTCTCAGCAATTGGCTGCACTTTTGCTGACTTCTTGGGAGTGGATTTCCACACACAGTCACAGATAAACCCTCTGGAACTGAACACAGTTGATGACTCATTTCATGGCTTTCTGATTGTCTCTTTCAAAGCTGCATGTTGTTTCTGTTTTAGAAAAAAACAAGCATCTATTTTTAAAGAAAGGGTAAGTTTACTACATTGTTATTCAGAAAAGGAACTAAAAGGCATCTTTAATATTATGCTGTGACATGCAGAATTTTCCTTTTTTTTTTTTCCATATGTTCTACTTAAAGGGACAATGTCAAAGTGACCTTCAAGCCTTTCTATAGACTTCTGTGTATTGCTGCAGTAAATACAGAATTCAAATTGTGTTTCCCTGCAAAACGTATTTTGGATAGAGACATTTCTAAAGATTATAGGTGGTTCAAAAGCAATTTAAAGCTGGGTACACTTGGGGTGCTGTCTGACTTATGAATAATAAGAACACTTACATGTTCACTTGATATACAGTAGTCAAATAGAATTCAATGAATATTTCTTAAGGAGAAGATATCTGCTAGGAAAGTTACATATGGAAGACTTGCCACAAAAGGGATCAAAATCCAAATTAATGTCAAATGAGGCTAATGTTCTTTTCTCTTTTAAAAGAAAATATATCATTTTGCCTTAGAACTTGGTAATAAATGAACACTTGTCAGTGTTTGCAATTGAATATTCATAAAATGTTTCTATTAAAATATGAGAATCTTTACTGTAAGCACATACAGATAGTGTTCTGAACCATATTTTACCAAAATAACATAAAGCTTCATTTATCTTTGCTTCAACAGCCACAAGTATATTTCTTCACATTGTGACAGAGAAATGGAACAAAATCATGTAGGTTTACCATAAAGCATTTCCCACAATTTACTGTCAGACTAAAATTACAATCAGAATTTCTAATAACTTCATGTAAAAGTAGTAAAATCAAGTTGTGGTCTTACTTCACATAAATGGGTGTGTCTGAGTATGTCCAACACTGTTTTTTTGCTTGTTTCTATGACCTGTTTGGTCCACATTAAAGATACTACTTTTTACTGTATTGTTACAATTTGTATGTTTTTTTTTATTCGATTGTTTTGTAACATCCTTTTGAAGTGATCAGTTATTGGCAAATGACAAAACAAAGTATAAATATTTTAAATCAAGTCTTCCACTGCCGTTGTTAAGTACTTATTTTTTAACTGAAGTTTCAAGAGAAGTCTAGACCATTGATGTTATAGCCACATATCCAGTTTCCATTAAAATAAAATGAGTCAAACACATGATCCCTTAGTCAGATATTTTGAGTTTTATAAGAATATATAGCAAGAATCCACATCTAAATAATTCCTCTCAAAATGTTGCATTCTCAATGACAACTAACCTGACCAGCTCTAAATTGCCATTATTTTGCTGTTGTTATTGTTGTTATGTGCCGTGGAGTCGGGCCCAACTCATAGTGACCCCTCCTTGGGTTTCTTAGGCAGTATCACTACAGAAGTAGATTGCCCAACCTTCCTTCTGAGAAGTGTCTGGTGGGTTTGAACCACCAGCCTTCTGGTTAGCAGTCAAGTGCCTTAGGCACTATGTTAGCAGAGCTCCCATTATTCTGCTAGTACTAATGTCCATTTTCCATGGCATTTACTTCATCCATAAGTATAATTTAATGGCCTTTATGATTATTGTTTACTTTGTATATATCATCATTAGAATATAAACTTCACAAAGGCTTGAAATTTTGTCTGCTTTGTTCACAAATTGATATTGAACCCTTGGAACAACTTCTGACACATTGCAGGTGTCCACAAATATTTGTTGAAATTTCCTAAGATGAAAATTTTGTACATGAATGTTGGCATATAAGTTCATATGATATCTACTTTTTGCCTTTTTCTTATGAAAACAAGTTTTTTTTTTGTTTTTTTTTA
Source organism: Orycteropus afer afer (assembly GCF_000298275.1). Taxonomy (NCBI): domain Eukaryota; kingdom Metazoa; phylum Chordata; class Mammalia; order Tubulidentata; family Orycteropodidae; genus Orycteropus; species Orycteropus afer. The sequence continues at coordinate 167,318 of NW_006921742.1, read as the reverse complement.
ATATATACTTAGGGATGCTGAATCTATTCAGAGTGTTATGAAACTTTCTTAGAAATTGATAGAAGGAGCTCTGGTAGCATAGTGCCTAAGGCAATTGACTGCTAACCAGAAGTCTGACTGTTCAAACCCACCAGCCACTTCTCAGAAGGAAAGTTGGGAAATCTACTTCCATAGTGATAGCTCCTCAGAAACCCAAGGAGGGGTTGCTATGAGTTGGGTCTGACTCAACGGCATATAACAACATAACTATTATTTCCATCTAGAAAATAAAGAAAGTATTCTTCTCAGCAAACTTGTTTGTTACATACAAATCCCAATGTACACATAATATGATTAAAAATCTATTCTATACTAATTTGAAATAGAGATTTCCCTTATTTCTTCAGTATGTAGAGAAAATACTATTTCTATAATAAAATTTAGCTTTCTGCTTAGTGATTCAATTATATAATAAGTAGAAGGAGGAAGAGGAGATAAACAAATAAGTAAAAACTAAAACTTTGAACTAACCTACAGTGAAAAAAAGAAGCAGATCACTGGTTGCTTCTGTTCAAGGACAGAAGGAGGGAAAAACTGGCTTGAGGAATCATTTTGGGGTGATGGGAATATTGTGTACCTTGATTTTAGTGTTATTTTCATTAATTTATTCAACTATGAAAATTCAATACTTTATGCATTTTAATTGATACAATTTATTATAAATAAATTATTCCTAGTAATATGATAAGAAAGAATAAAAGTCAGGTAAGGATATTTTAAATAAATAAGTTATGAGAATTCATAACAAAAA
>NW_006921742.1:165303-166393 GCF_000298275.1 Orycteropus afer afer | reverse complement strand
TAAATAAATATTAAATAAATTATAAAAAATGATGTCACATTTTAAAAAAATATATACCTAAAAATTAAATACATTACTGCAATGACATATAAATAAGGAGAGTGATTTTATTTCAATTCTTCAAAGTTCCTTTCATTGTCCAGGAGTAAGTCAAAAATACATATTCAATACTCAAGCCTGTCGAGTTGTATCCAACTCATAGTGACCACTCCTTGGGTTTCCGAGGCAGTATCTCTACAAAAGTAGATTACTCAACCTGCCTTCCAAGGAGTGGATGGTAGGTTTGAACCGCTAGCCTTCTGGTTACAGTCAAATGCTTTAGGCTACCAGAGCTCCTACATATTCAATAGATCACTGAAAAATCCTTTTTGTATTCTATAGACTAATAACACTAATAGGAGCTCCGCTAACATAGTGCTAAAGGCATTTGACTGCTAACCAGAAGGCTGGTGGTTAAAACCCACAAGCCACTCCTTGGAAGGAAGGTTGGGCAATCTACTTCCATAGTGATACTGCCTCAGAAACCCAAGGAGGGGTCATTATGATTCAGGCCTGACTCCACGGCACATAACAACAACGACAATAACACTAATGCAGTGGTTAAGGAGTAAAAATTGTCTAACCTAAAAGGGGGGTATAACAAAATTTAAGAACAAAATTGCTCTATTATCCTAAAGAAAGGAAGGAAAATGAATAGACAAGAGATAGGACAAGTGAAAAACAAACAATTTAAACTCAAACATATGGACAATTATATTAATTTTAACTCAGTGAATATGCCAATTAAAACCCAAGATTTTTAGAGTGTATAAACACACACACACACACACACACGTAAACTCCTTGCAGAAGGCATTCTAATAAGTGAAAATAAAGAATGAATAAATTTTAAAAAGAGGAGAAAAAAGCTCATGAAAATATTACACAAAATAATGCTAATACATCTATATTAATACCAAAACATTCACTGAGGTGAAAAATGTTCCCCAAAATACAAAGAAATATAGGATAAGAATAAAATGTTCAATTCAACAGAAATACTGATAATATTGAACACTTTAAGAAAGAGCCTACTACTTAAATGTGAAAC
>NW_006921742.1:155588-162738 GCF_000298275.1 Orycteropus afer afer | reverse complement strand
CTTTTAGCAGTCTATGGTTCTCTCAGTATTCATTTACAACACCACAACTCAAAAGCATCAGCTCTTCTTCAGTCTTCTTTATTTATTGTCCAGCTCTCATATGCATAAGAGGTGATTGAAAATACCATGACTTGGGTTAGGCGCAACTTAGTCTTCAAGGAGACATCTTTGCTCTTGATCACTTGAAAGAGGTCTTTTATAGCAGATTTGCCCAATGCAATACATCATCTGATGTCGTGACTGCTGCTTCCATTGGTGTTGATTGTAGAACCAAGTACTAAGAACTCTCTGACAACTTCAATCTTTTCTGCATTTATCATGATGCCATTTATTGATCTAGTTGTGAGGATTTTTGTTTTCTTTATATTCAGGTGCAATTCATATTGTAGACTATAGTTTTAATATTCATCAGTAAGTGCTTCAAGTCATCCTCACTTTCAGCAAGCAAAGCTGTGTCATTTTTGTATCTCAGGTTGTTAATGAGTCTTCCTCCAAGCCCGATGCCATGTTCTTCTTCATATAATCCAGCTTCCCAGATTATTTGCTTAGTGAACAGATTGAATAAGTATGCTGAAAGAATACAACACTGTCTCATGCCCTTCTTGATTTTAAACCATGCAGTGTCCCTTTGTACTGTTCAAATAGCCACCTGGCCTATATTTAGGTTCCTCATGAGTACAATTATGTGTTCTGGAATTCCTAGTCTTCTCAATGTTATCCATAATTTTTTATGAACCACGCAACTGCATGCTTTTGCATAGTCAATAAAACATAAGTAAAAACCATTCTGGTATTCTTTGGTATTCTGCTTTCAGCCAAGATCCATCCGACATCAGCAATGATAGCCAATATTCCACATCCTCTTCTGAATCCAGCTTGCATTTCTGGAAGTTCTCTCTCAATATAATGCAGCAACTGTGTTTGGATTATCTTCAGTAAGATTTTACTTGCATGTGATATTAATATTTCTGGATAATTTCCACATTCTGTGGGTTCACCTTTCTTTGGAAGGAGTACTAATATTTGTCTTTTCTAGTCAGCTGGCCATGTATCTGTCTTTCAAATTTCTTGGCATAGACAACAAAGTGCCTCAAGTGCGACATCCATTTCTTGAAACATCTCAATGGGTATTCCGTCAATTCCTAGAATCTTGTTTTTTGCCTATTCCTTCAATGCAGTTTTGACTTCTTCCTTCAATATCATTGTTTCTTGATCACATGTCACCTCCTGAAATGGATGAACATCGACCAATTCTTTTTTGGTACAGTGACTGTGTATTCCTTCCATCTTCTTTTGATGTTTCCTGCATCATTCAACATTTTGCACATAGAATCTTTCAATATTTCAACCCGAAGCTTAATTTTTTTTCTTCAATTTATTCAGCTTAAGAAATGCTGAGTGTATTCTTCCCTTTTGATTTTCCAACTCCATGGTTTTGTATATTTCATTATAATAATTGGCTTTACCTTCTTGAGGTGCTCTTTGAAATCTTCTATTCTGCTCATTTATCTTGTCATTTCTTCCATTTGCTTTAACTACTGTCCATTGATGAGCAAGTTTCAGGGTCTCTTCTGACATCCATTTTGGTCTTTTCTTCCTTTCCTGTCTTTTTAATGACCTTTGCTTTCTTCATCTATGAAGTTTTTTCTGTCATCCCACAATTCCTCTGGTTTTCAGTCATTGGTGCTCACTGCATCAAATCTATTCTTTAAATGGTCTCTAAATATATATATTTTGGTCATATTTTGTCTCTCGTGCTCTTGTTTTAATTGTCTTCAACTTTATCTTGAACTTACATATGAGCAGTTGATGGTCTGTTCCTCAATCAGCTCCTGGCCTTGTTTTGGCTGAAGATATTGAGCTTCTCCATTGCCACTTGCCACAGATGTAGTCAGTCTGATTCCTGTGTACTTCATTTAGTGAAGTCCATGTGTATAGCTGCCATTTGTCTTGTTGGAAAAGGTATTTGCAATGAATAAGTCATTGGTCTTGCAAATTTCTATCATGTGATCTCTAGCATTATTTCTATCACCAAGGCCATATTTTCCAATTACCAGTGACTCTTCTTTGTTTCCAACATTTGCATTTCAGTCACCAATGATAATTAAGACATCTTGATTCATGTTCTGTCAATTTTAGACTGCAGAAGTTGGTAGAAATCTTCAATTTCTTCATCTTTGGCTTTAGTGGTTGTTGCATAGATTTGAATAATAGTAGTATTAAGTGATATTTCTTGTAGGCATATGGATATTATCCTATCACTGATAGCATTGTATTTCAGGACAGATCTTGAAACATCCTTTGTGATGATGAATGCCACACCATTCCTCTTCAATTTATCATTCCCGGCATAGTAGATCATATGGTTCTCTGATTCAAAATGGCCAAAACCAGTCCATTTCAGCTCACTAATACCTAGGATATCAACTTTTATGCATTCTATTTCACTTTTGACAATTTCCAATCTTCCTACCTGTATACTTTGTACATTCAATGTTCTGATTATTAGTGGATGTTTGCAGTTGTTTCTTCTCATTTTGAGTCATGCTACATCAGCAAGTGGAGGTCCCTAAAGCTTTACTCCATCCATATCATTAAGGTCAGTTCTACTTGGAGGAGAGAGCTCTTCCCCAGTCATATTTTGAGTGCCTTCCGATCTGAGGGGCTCATCTTCCATCACTATATATTGGACGATGTTTCAGGGCTATTCATAAAGTTTTCCAGTAATATATCAGACAGTGTTTCACTGCTATTCATAAGGTATTCATTGGCCAATTATTTGAGAAGTGGATGACCTCTTCCTTTTTCCATGTCTGTCTTAGTCTGGAAGCTCCTCTGAAACCTGTCCACCACGGGCAACCTTGCTGGTATTTGCAACACTGGTGGCATAGCCCCCAGCCTCACAGCAACATGGAAGCCACCACAGGATGACAAACTGACAGACAACTTTGCCTCGCTTAGCTCTTCTACACCACTCCTCTCACTTCCTGGACTCCCTCAAAGCTGCTCCAAACCATACCCCACACACCCAGCTCTCCTTCCATGCTGCCCTTAAAGCTGCTCCAAAATGTCCCTGTGACCATTTCACCTCCTGGGCTGACCTGAAACCTGCTATAAAATGTCTCTGCACCAACAGCATTTTACTCAAAGAAAGAGGATACTCAACAATTTTAATTGCACATGAAACACTAAACATATATCCCACATATCCTTCCCCATAAAACAAGTTTCAAGTTATTATAAAGGACTAAAATTATACAGAATATTTTATGATCATAAGAAAATTCAACTATATAAATCCACAATAAAAAAATAACTAAGAAACACATAATTTGGAAATTAAAAAAATGTACTTCTAAATAGCCCAAACATCAAAAATAAATTGAAATAAGAATAAAAATAGTTTTCATTAATAAGAATACATATCAAACTTATGAAATACAGAAAAGCTTTTCATAGAAGAAAATCTGTGGCTTTAATGCACATTTTAGAAAAAAATAAAAGCTAACTCAATGACAAATGCAAATATATTTCAAATATTTAGGAAAACCTCAGCAAATTAAATCCTCCAAAAACATAATAATAAAGAGTAAAAATAATTTGGAAATTAATCAAATACTTCATGTCCAAAAATATTTTAATCAACGGAGTAATTGTAATATATTTATAAAAGAGAATATTATGCATCAAACAAAATACACAAACAATGTGAAACATCACAACATGGAAAGCCTCACAATATAATGTTGAAAGAAACCAATTGGAAAGTATATATACATGATTGCACTGATCAAAAATTCAAAACAAATGTAAACTGTATGTCAAAGTGAAGAGGAGTAGGAGAAGGGGTTCATAACGGGGAGGGACTTCTGGGAGGCTAGTAATGTCCTATTTCTTAACCTATATAACAGTACTTACATGAATGCATGTTCTGTGGTCATTTCCTTTGCAGGTGTCTTATATCTAGTTCATTTTCTTTATTTGTCATGTACATAACAAAAATAAGAGTGGCAAAAAGACAAAATGTTTGAAACAAAGAAAAAAAATATGTATACATACACACATACATGTCACATGTTGTTAATGAGTCTTCTGGCATCTCAAAGCCACATTCTCCTTTTAGAAGCTGTAGTTCAGCTTCTCATATTATTTTATCAGCATACAGATTGACTAAGTATAGTGAAAGGATCTGACCCTGACCTACATATTTCATGATTTTAAACCATACAGTATTCATTCTCCTGTTCAAATAACTGCCTCTTGGTCAATTTACAACTTCCTCAAGAGCACAATTTAGAGTTCTGGAATTTCCATTATTTGCAATGTTATCCATAACTTGTTATGATCTTCATGGTTAAATGTCTTTGCATAGTCAAAAAATAAAATAAAATAAAAAATACAGGCAAACATCTTGCTTGTATTCTTTGCAAAGGAAAGAGGACTCAAAATATTTACTGGTATTTTGGTTACCTAGTGCTGCTCTGACAGAAACATACCACAAATGGTCAGGCTTGAAGAAACAAGAGTCTATTCTCCTGGGAGGCTAGAAGTCCGAGTTCAATGTACCAGGCTCTAGGAGCTGGGTGAAAGCCCCACAACCTTGGGCTTCAGCTCTGCCTCTTGCTCCCAGCCCATTGAAGCTAGAGGCTTCTCTTCTCTGGATAACTGCTGGCTGATGAAGCTGACAAACCAAAGGTTGACAAGTGAAAATGCACAGTTCCAAAAGCACAGTACCAAACAACATGGCAGGCCATAATTCAAGTCCATTGAAAGTCCCACAATTGACAGAGCATGGCAGGCTGCTGAACAACGACTTGGCTACACACAGGGTTTAAGTGTGCCATAAGTTAGAGACCATTCCCAAAGCTGTTTCTTATAAATGGGAAGCAGACCACATCCCTAAAGCAGCTACTCAGCTGCGTGTGGCAGATCCCACCATGGAGTTGATTGTCAGTCTCATCATAGGAATAACTACCACGAGCTGCCCAGCTACTCAACCAGGCCTAGCCAAATTGACACACAACATTAACTACCACAATTGATGTAGATCAGACTGGAGCCTTCAATATGGATTATACCTCAAAATAAAGAAAACAAAAATCCTCACAACTGGACCAATAAGCAACATCATGATAATTGAAGAAAATATTGAAGTTGTCAAGGATTTCTTTTTACTTAGATCCACAATCAACAGCCATGTAAGAACCAGTCAAGAAATCAAATGATGTATTATTGTACTGGGAAAATCTGCTACAGAAGACCTCTATTAAAGAATTCAAAAATATAGATATCATACTGAGAGAGAAGGTGCTCCTGACCCAAGCTATAGTATTTCAGTCACTTCATATACATATGAAAGCTAGACAATGAAAATAGAAGAAAGAAGTAGAATTGATATATTTGAATTACAGTATTGGGAAGAATATTGAATAAACCTTGGACTGCCAGAAGAACAAGAAAATCTGTCTTGCAAGAAGTACAGTCAGAATGCTTTTCTGAAGTGAAGATGGTGAGACTTCACCTCGTGTCTCACATATTTTAGACATGTTATCAGAAGGTACTAGTCCCTGGTGATGGACATCATGCTTGAGAAATTAGATGGTCAGCAAAAAAGAGGAAAACCTAATGAAATGGATTGGCATAATGGCTGCAACAATAGGCTCAAATATAAGAGCGATTGTGAAGATGACACAGGACTGGGCAATGATATGTTGTATTGTACACAGGGTTGCCATGAGTTGGAAATGACTCAATGACATCTAACAAAAATAACATACACTTATATGTGTGTGTATGTTTGCATATATGTGTGTGTAAATGTGTGTACATATGGAGCTCTGGTGGGGTAGGGGTAACGCATTTGGCTGTTAACCAGAAGGTCAGTGGTTCAAATCCACCAGCTGCTTTGAGAGAGAAAGATGAGGCAATCTACTTCTGTAAAGATTTACAGCCTTGGAAATCCAATGGGGGTTGCTATGAGTCAGAATTAACTCAATGGCAGTGTGTTTTGGTTATACATACATACATACATTCACACACACACACACACACACAGAGACACACACACAGAGAGAGACACACACATGTGTGTGTGTATGGGCATGTGCATTTATACATATTCACTAAGTCAAAAGAGGTAATTTAAACAAACAAACAAAAAAGACATAAAACGGGTCTATATTTAAAAAAAATCGGGTGAAGAAACTTTCAATCCAAAATGTATTATTAAATATAAAGAAGGTAACTAAAGCAACTTGCAGTACTTATTGATGAAAATCAAAGACTATAATCTTCGGCATGGATTATGTCCAAACATAAAGAACATGAAAATCTTTATAGCTGCATCAATAAATAATATTATAATATATGATGATGAAATTGAATTTGTCAAGCATTTCAATCTTCTTGCATCAAGAATCAATGTCCATGGAAGCAGCAGTCAAGAAATCAAATGGCATATTATATTAGGCAAATCTGCTGCAAAAGACTTCTTTTAAGTGTTAAGCAGAAAAAATGTCACTCTGAAGACTAAGAAGGTACTCCTGACCCAAGTCATGGAAGTTTCAATTGCCTCATATGCATGGAAAACTGGACAGCAAAAAAAGAAGATGGAAAAACTGACACATTCAAATTGTAGTATTAATAAAAATTATTGAACATACGTGGACTGTCAGAAGAATTAAAAAAAAAAATTTATATTGTAGAAAGTACAGACAAAACATTCCTTAGAAGTGAAGATTACAAGACTTTATCTCACTTACTTTGGGCCTGTCATCAGGAAGGACAAATTGCTGAGAATGGCATCCTGGGCAATACTTCATTCTGTTGTGCTTAAGGTGGTTATGAGACAGAACTGAGGTTGTACCTGACAGCATCTAATAATATAAGTAAACTTTCATGATGAATATATATATTAACACTTAATGTAGATATAATAGTAGTCATGCCATGTATAACATTTTTTTAAATAAGTATTATTATGAGAAATTGATAAGTCTTTAATCACTGTGCCCTCTTGCAAATTAATGAACCAGGCATACAAAAGATTAATAAGTGCATGAAGTTTGAAATACTAAGTTAAGATAATTTGTCAAAGGAACATAGAACATTACTATATTGTTGAGGTTGTTGTTGTTATGTGCTGTCGAGT
>NW_006921742.1:153387-154938 GCF_000298275.1 Orycteropus afer afer | reverse complement strand
AAGAGGAGGGAGACAGGCCACACACCCAAGAGGCAGGAAACAAGGGGAGGGGATGGGGAGCCAGGGACAATAGAGACACAGGATCCAGGTAAGGGAAGGGCAGAGAGGTTCCAAACAACTAAGGAAGACAAACTTGTCTGTGAGTTTGTCATAATGTGGTGGCTTGAATGTTGCTGTGAGGTTTGCAGCTGTGCCACCAGTGTCTCAAATGCCAGCAGAGTTGCACACGGTGGACAGGTTTCAACGCAGCTTACAGACTGAGACAGACTAGGAAGAAGGAAGAGGCCAACCACTTCTCAAAAAATTAGCCAGAGAAAACCTTATGAAAACAGAGAAACACTGTCTGATATATTACTTGGCAACTTTATGAATAGCCCTGAAACACTGTCTGATACAGTACAGGAAGACCAGCCCCTTAGGTTGGAAGGCACTGAAAATACAAGTGGGAAAGAGCTGCATCATCAGAGTAGAATCAACCTTAATGATATGGATAAAGTAAAGCTTTCAGAACCTCCATTTGCTGATGTGGTAGAACTCAATTTGAGGAGAAACAGCTGCAAATATCCATTAATAACTGGAACATTGAATGTATGAAGTATGAATCCAGGACATTGGAAGTTGTCAAAAATGAAAATGCATAAAGATTGATATCCTAGGCATTGTTGTTGTTGTTATGTGCTGTCAAGTCGGACCCGACTCATAGCGACCCCTCTTTGGGTTTCCGAAGCAGTATTACTATGAAAGTAGATTGCCCAACCTTCCTTCCAAGGAGTGGCTGGTGGGTTTGAACCTCCAGCCTCCTGGTTAGCATCAAGTGTTTTAGGACTATGCTACCAGAGCTCCCAGGCATTAGGGAGCTGAAATGGACCAGTTTTGGCCATTTTGAATCCAACAACCACATGATCTATTATGCCAGGAATCACAATTTGAAGAATGGCATGACATTCATCATCACAAAGGATATTTCAAGATCTATCTGGAAGTACTTTGCTGTCAGTGATAGGATAATATTCATACACCTACAAGGAAGATCAGTTAATACTACGATTATTCAAGTATATGCACCAACCACCAAAGCTGAAGATGAAGAAATTGAAGATTTTTATCAACTTCTGCAGTCTGAAATTGACCAAACATTCAATCAAGATGTGTTAATTATCACTGATGACTGGAATGCAAAAGTTGGAAATAAAGCAGAATTACCAGTAGTTGAAAAATTTGGCCTTGGTGACAGAAATAATGCAGAGACCGCATGATAGGATTTTGCAAGACCAATGACTTATTCATTGCAAATACCTTTTTTTCAACAACACTGAACATCAATGGCAAAAAACAGAGGAATTGTGGGATAACATCAAGATCATCACCATGAAGAAAGCAAAAACTGATTAAAAAGACAGGAGAGGAAGAACCAAAATGGTGGTCAGAAGTGACTCTGAAACTTGCCCTTGAATGGAGAGTAGTTAAAGGAAATGGAAGAAATGACAAGATAAAAGAACTGAACAGAAGATTTCTAAGAGCAGCTCGAGAAGACAAAGTCAATTATTATAA
>NW_006921742.1:151953-152822 GCF_000298275.1 Orycteropus afer afer | reverse complement strand
CTACTTTGCCTATTGACTAGAAAAGATCCATATCTGTACCCGTTACAAAGAAAGATGATCCCACAGAATGTGGGAAATTATTGAACTATATTATCAATATCACACACAAGTAAAATCTTGCTGAATATATTTTGAAAACAGTTGCAATGGTATATGGACAGAACTTCCTGAAAAGGATGTGCATTCAGAAGAGGATGTAGAAGGAGGGATATCATTGCTGATGTCAGATGGATTTTGGCTGAAAAACCAGAAAAAAGTTTACTGGTGCTTTATTGACTATGGAAAAGCATTTGATTATGTAGATCATAACAAATTATGGATAAAATGAGAAGAATGGGAATTCCAGAACACTTGATTTTGCTCATCAGGAACCTGTGCATAGACCAGAACAGAACAAGGGGACACTACATGGTTTAAAATCATGAAGGGAATACATCAGTGTTGTATCCTTTCACCATACTTATTCAATCTGTATGCTGAGAAGATAATCTGAGAAGCTGGACTATATGAAGTAGAATGTGGCATCGGGATTGGAGGAAGACTCATTAACAAGCTGTGATACACAGGTGACACAACTTTGCTTTCTGAAAGTAGAGATGACTTCAACACTTACTGATCAAGATAAAAGACTTCAGTCTCCAGTACCTATTACATCTCAAAGTAAAGAAAATGAAAATCCTCACAACTGGACCAATACGCAGCATCACAATAAATAGAGAAAAGACTAAAGTTGTTAAAGATTTCATATTACTTGGTTCCACAGTCAATAGCAATGGAAGCAGCAGGCAAGATATCAGATGACATATTGCATTGGTCAAATCAGCTGCAAAAGACCTCTTTAAATTGCTGAAGAGCAAAGATGTCCCTTT
>NW_006921742.1:146784-147303 GCF_000298275.1 Orycteropus afer afer | reverse complement strand
CTTCCTTCCAAGGAGTGGCTGGTGGGTTTGAACCGCCAGCCTTCTGGTTAGCAGTCAAGTGCCTTAGCCACTATGCTACCAGAGCTCCCATAGTCATTTTTACTGAATCTCAAATGAGCAGGCTATTTTTCCCTCATATTCAATCTTTAAGTAATTTAGAAGTGAGAAAATTTCTCTGGCACTTTGGATGAGATGTGTACTTATTATGAAACAGGAAAAAAAAAAGGATATGATAAATGAAAAACACAAACATAAAGATACCCAAAATAAAATATCAGCAATCAAAATCAACAATTGACCTAAAACAAGCAAATGATAAACAGGTGTGTTACATTCCAAGAAAGCAAGAATACTTTTATATTGCCGGTATGTTAATGACACCACCCAGACTGACTTTTTAAAATAGCAAAATATTTTATTTCCATAATTGGAGGAATACTTTGGATTAATTTCAAAACTTATTAATCATAAATATACATATAATACACACATAATGTACACACATACACACAAAAAAAA
>NW_006921742.1:133521-145509 GCF_000298275.1 Orycteropus afer afer | reverse complement strand
AGGGAAGTCGAGCTTGTGGCTCATATGGTCCATTAGTCTTTTGGACTAATTTGTTCCCTGAGTCTTTGATTTTCTTAACTCTTCTTTGCTCCAGAAGGGGAGAGAACAATAGTTTGATCTTAGATCCCTGCTCACAAGCTCTTAAGACCTCAGTTACTACTTACCAAGACAGGATGTAGAAACATTATCTTTGTGTGCTGTGTTATGCCACTTGATGTATCTGTCCCTTGAGCCTAGTTCTAAGCTCCGTGGCCCAGTGACTCATTTTCTCAAGTTGTTCGGTAATGGCTATGAAGTTATCATAATATTGTCCCATTTATACTTTAATGTGTACTTGGATATAGATACAAATATGTAGAAATACCTTCTGTCAAACCTATATATACAGGGGTATAGCCATGTCCAGCTTCCCATACCTGTTCAACTTACATATCTACCTATGTATCCTCTTGTAGTTTATTATTTGTTATTAGTTATTGAAATATTTTGTATGCAATAATATTTACCTTTGTTGCCTTTAACCACTGTGTATTTTCCAGTGCCTTCCTTTACCTTAGTCATATTGTGCTACCTCCTGCTTATAGTATATTGTCTTTCTTTTAACCAAGTTAATATATGTCTATAATCTCTAGTTAATGATATACCTCCCTTTCCCCTCCTACCTCTAGTAACCTTCAAGAACATCTCTTTCTGCTTGAAATCATTTTCTTGACTCTTTATAATAGTAGTCTCATACAATATTTGTCCTTTTGTGATTCCCTTTTTCACTCAGCATAATGTCCTCCAGATTTATCCATGTTAAGAAGAATTTTGCAGATTCATCATTATTCTTTAAGATTGCATAATATTGTTCCATAGTTCATTTATAAATTCATCTTTAATGGGCACTTAGGTTGTTTCCACCTTCTTGGTGTTGTGAATAATCCTAGGATGAACATGGGTGTGCATATATCTATTTTTGTCACAGCTCTTATTTCTCTAAGATGTATAACTAGCAGTGGGATTACTAGATCAAAATGTGTGACTACAAAGGACATAAATGTATTTTCTTATAGTTCTAGAGGCTAAAAATCCAAATCAGGGTGTCAGCCACATTGATTTTTTCCTTGTTGGTAGTCCCTGGCCTTGATTCTTGGCAGTTCTCATGTGGCATCTTCTTCCCAATTATCTGCTTGTGTTGGTATCTAATCTATACTTTTTTGTTTTTAAACTCAGAATTTAATAGATTTATGGCACACTCTAAACTGATATTAACTCATTAACATAACAAAGAAAACCTATTTAAAAACATTATTACATCCACATGTACAGGTGTTAGGATTACAAAACGTATTTTGTTGGGATACAATTCAACTCATTAAAAAAGATACACTTCTGCCCATACTATAAAATAGTGTACTAAATAAAAGCATAAAGAAGACATTTTTAGGCAAAAAAGAAAAATATATATTGTTACTCATGCATAATGAAACCACCTACATAGAACAACAATGATAACTATAAGCCACCTATTAGATCTAATCAGAAAATTCACTAGTGTGGCTGGGGATAAAACTTACGTAAAACTAAAGTCTTATTGTATACTAGCTTGAACTACTTCTAAAATGTGATTTTTTAAAAATAAACAATCTGTTTACAATAATATCAAAAATATGCATTATGAAGGAAAATTCAATAAAAGCAATCAGGGACTGTAAGGAAGAAAATTCTATAATTTTATTGAGTGATGTATTTACTTTCAAATTTTAAGCAATTTCTATTATAAATATCCATAGAGATTTTTGTGGAAATAGTCAAAGTTTTATAAAATTGTGGAGACAATTAAAGAGAAAGAGAGGAAGAGGTAAAGAAGAAGGAGAGAGCAATTTCTCCTTTCGAGGAGGTTTTGAACGGGCAACTTAGCTAACTTGGAACTACAATTCTTAAAGTGTCCTTGCTCAAGTAGCTTCAATGAGCTGGTGATGTAGTGATTAAGGCATTTCACTGCTAACCAAAAGGTTCTAAACCACCAGCTGCTCTGCACAAGCAGTTTGCTTCCTTAAATATTTACTGCCACGGAAATACAGTGAGGATCACTATGAGTAAGAATCAAATCAAGGCAGTGAGTTTGGTTTTTGACTATATAGCTCTAGATTGATGTTGTTTTCAGTTGTCACCAAAGTGTTAAATTAGTGTTGGACAAAAGGAATTTTCACTAGATTTAGATGCTGGAATTGCAGCAGCAGTATAGGGCACTAGCTGGGAATACAGTTCATGCAGGTTGTCCTTGATATTATTCATATATCCTGCATGAGGAGATCTGAAATAATGTAATCATCTTCATTATGATATCTGCTATAAGCAGCCATTCAGTTGTTGTTGTTGTTGTTAGGTGTGGTCGAGTCTTCTCCAACTCATAGCAACCTCATGTCCAGCAGAACAAAACATTGCTCGGTCCTGTGCCTGCCCCACGATCCTCGATATACCTGAGCCCATCTTTGCAGCCACTGTGTCAATCCATCTCGTTGAGGGCCTTTCCCTTTTTCCTTGTCCATCCACTTTGCCAAGCATGATTATTCTCCAGGGAATGGTCCCTTCTTACATCATGACCAAGTAGGTGAGACATAGTTTGGCCATTCTTGCTTCCAAGGATTCCCACTGCACTTCTTCCATGATGAATTTGTTAGTTCTTTTAGCAGTCTATGGTACTTTCAGCATTTTCTGCCAACACCACAACTCAAAAGCATCGACTCTTCTTTGTTCTTACTTTTTCATTATCTGGCTCTCACATGCATATTAGGCAATTGAAAATACCATGGCTTGTGTCAAGTATACCTTAGTCTTCTAGGAAACATCTTCGCTCTTCAGCACATGAAAAAGGTCTTTTGCAGTGGATTTAACCAATGTTATATGAGGTGTGATATCTTGACTGCTGCTTCCATTGGTGTTGATTATAGAACCAATTAATATGAAGGCATTGACAACTTCAATCTTTTCTCCATTTATCATAATGCTTGCTTATTGATCCCATTGTGAATATTTTTTGTTTTGTGTTGTGGTGTATTGATACTGCAGACTGTAGTCTTCATTCTTCATCAGTAAGTGTTTCAAGTCATCTTCACTTTCAGCAAGCAAAGTTGTGTTGTCTGCATAACATAGGTTGTTAATTTGTCTTCTTCCAATCTGGATGCCATGTTGCTCTTCATATAGTCCAGCTTCTTAGATAATTTGTTCATCATAAAGATTGAATAAGTATGGTGAAAGGAAAAAATCCTGACACACTCCCTTCTTGATTTTAAACCATGGTGTGTCCCCTTGTCCTCTTCGAATGACAGCCTCCTGGCCTATGCACAAGTTCCTCATGAGCACAATTAAGTGTTTTGAAACTCCCATTCTTCTCAATGTTATCCATAATTTGTTATGATACACACAATCAAATGCTTTTTGCATAGTCAATAAAACACAAGTAAACCAGATTTCTGGTATTTTTTGCTTTGATCCTAGATCCACCTGACATCAGCAATGATATCCTCTCTTCCACATCCTCTTCTGAATCCAGCTTGCATTTTTGGAGGCTCGCTGTCAATATAGTGCTACAACTGTTTTTGAATTATCTTCAGCACAATTTTACTTGCATAAAATATTAATGATATTGTTCTATAATTTCCACATTCTGTGGGATCACCTGTTTTTGGAATGGGTACAAATATAGATATTTTTCAGTCAACTGGCCAGGTAGTTATCTTCCAAATCTCCTGGCATAGCTGAGTGAGTGCCTATAGTGTGGCATCCATTTGTTGAAACATCTCAATGAGTATCCCTTCAATTCCTGGAGCCTTTTTTTTTTTTTTTTTTTTTGTCACTTCCCTCAGTGCAGCTTCAACTTCTTCCTTCAATACCATCCGGTCTTGATAATATGTCACCTCCTGAAATGGATGAACATTGACCAATTCTTTTTGGTACAGTGACTCTCTATATTCCTTCCATCTTCTTTTGATGTTTCCTGCATCATTCAGTATATTGCCCATAGAATCTTTCAGTATTGCAACTCAGGGCTTAAATTTCCTTGTCAGTTCTTTCTGCTTGAGAAATGCTGAAAGTGTTCTTCCTTTTGGCTTTCCAACTCCATGTCTTTGCACATTTCATTATAATAATTGAATTTGTCTTTTCGAGCCACTTTTTAAAATCCTCTGTTCAGCTCTTTTATCTTGTCATTTCTTCTATTTGCTTTAGTTACTCTCCATTCAAGGGCAAGTTTCAGAGTCTCTTCTGACATCCATTTTGTTTTTTCTTCCTTTCCTGTCTTTTTGATGACCTTCTGCATTCTTAATGGATGATGTTCTTAATGTCATCCCATAAGTCCTCTGGTTTTTGGTCATTGGTGTTCATTATATCAAACCTATTCTTTAAATGATCTCTAAATTCAGGAGGAATATAATCAAGGTCATATTTTGGTTCTCAGGGACTTGTTTAAATTGTCTTCAACTCCAAGGTGAACTTGCATATGTGCAGGTGATTGTCTGTTCCACAATCGGCTCTTGGCCATGTTTTGGCTGAAGATATTGAGCTTTTCCATCACCTCTTGCTACAGATGTAGTCTGATTCCTGTGTACTCCATCTGTCAAAGTGCACATGTACAGCCATTTTCTGTGTTGTTGAAAAAAGGTATTTGCAATGAATAAGTCTTTGGTCTTGCAAAATTCTATTACACGATCTCCAGCATTATTTCTATCTCCAAGGCCAAATTTTCCAAGTACCGGTGATTCTTTTTTGTTTCTAACATTTGCATTCCAGTCACCAGTGATAATTAGCACATCTTGATCACATGTTTAGTCAATTTCAGACTGCAGAAATTGGTAAAAATCTCCAATTTCATTATATTTGGCTGTGGTAGGTCGTACATAAATTTGAATAATAGTAGTTTTAATTGGCTTTCCTTGTAGGCATATGGATATTATTCTATCACTGACAGCATTGTACTTCAGGACAGATCTTGAAACATTCTTTGTGATGATGAATGCCACACCATTCTTCTTCATTTTGCCATTCCTGGCATAGAAGATCATATGGTAATCTTATTCAAAATGGCCAAAACTTGCCCATTTCAACTCACTAATGCCTAGGATATCAATCTTTATGTGTTCCCATTTCATTTTTTATACCTTACAGTATTCCTAGAGTCATACTTCATACATTCCATGTTCCAATTATCAATTGATGTTTGCAGCTGTTTCTTTTCATATTGAGTTGTGCACTTCATCAAATGGAGACCCTGACAGGTCTACTTTATCTGTATCATTAAGATAGGATCTACTCTGATTAGGCAACCCTCTCCCAGTCATATTTTGAGTGCCTTCAGACCTGAGGGGTTCATCTTCTAACACTATATCAAACAATGTTTCATGGCTATTCATAAAATTTTCCAGTAATATATCAGATAGTATTTCACTACTATTTATAAGGTTTTCACTGGCTAATTCTTTGAAAAGTGGATGGCTTCTTCCTTTCCAAGTCTATCTCAATCTGGAAGGTCCACCAAAACCAGTCCACAATGGGTACCCCTGCTGGCACTGCCTCAAGCCTCACAACAACACACAAGCCACCACAGTATGACAAACCAACAGACAAGTTCATCTCCCTTGGCTGTTCCAACCACTCCGCTCACTTCCTGAGCTTCTCCCTACCTGTTCCTGCCGCCCCTGTCTGCCTCTGCTCCCTGCCATCTTGGGGGCTGTCCCCCACCCTTCTTACCTGTTCCAGCCACTGATCCTGTCTGCCACTGTGCCCTAGCCATTTAGTAGAACAGGAGTTTCCTCTCAGTATGGCCTGCTCTCAATATATATGGACATTCTGGCAAAGATCTCTGGCTTTTTGCTTTATTTGGATCCTGCATCTGGCTCATCATCATCTGACCTCCTGTTCTTTGGATCTCAGCTGGTGGCCTTCCATATTGCCTGTAGAACTTGGGATTCATCAACCTCCACAACCCATAAGCTAACAGCTTGCCATCTGACCTGCGATCTTGGGTTTGCCAACCCCGGCAGTTGAGTGAGAGAGAAGCCTCCAGCTTGCATTCGACCCACAGATTTGGGACTTGCAAGCTTCTACAACTGCATGAGCTATTTCCTTATGATAAGTCCCTCTCTCCCTCTGTGTGTGTGTGTATGTGTGTGTATCACTGATTTTGCTTCTCTTGAGGGCCCTGCCCAAGACAGGAGGCTAGAAGTTTGAATTCAGGGTGATAGCTTTAAGACAAGGCTTTCTTTCACTGTTGGTTCTGCAGGAAGATTCATGTCTCTTCTGAGCTTCTGCTACTAGGCAGTCTCCATATGGGTTGGCATCTCTCTTCCCCTATCTCTGCCTCTTTAATCTCCTTATTTTATATTTTGTAAGAGATTGATTAAATATATACTAATCTAATCTCCTTAACATGACAAAGACAACTCCCATATGGGATTATAATCACAGGCATAAAAGTTAGATTTTAAAAAACTTATTTTGAGGGGATATAATTCAATCCAAAACACTGAACCCTTTGGCCTCCACACTGATGTCCTTTTCACATGTAAAACACATTCATCTCATCACATCATCCCAAAAAAGCCTTAAATTCACTCCAAGTCTTAAATCTCATCTTCTAAATCTTCTAAATCAAATATATGTAAGACTTTAGGCATATTCCATCTTTAGTCAAAAGTGCTCTTCACATTTGAACCCATAAAATCTAGATTACAAGTTAACTGCTTTGAATGTACAATGGTGGAATGAGCGCAAAGTAGTTATTCTCATTACAAATGGGAGAAATTGTAGGGAAAGATGGGATAACTGGAACTCAGCAAGTCCATAACCCAGCAGAACAATTTCCATGCTAGCTCTGGTAGCAAAGTGGTTCAGACATTTGCTTGCTAACCAAAAATTTGACAGTTCAAACCAATCAGTTGCTCCACCAGAGAAAGAAGACACAGTCTGTTTCTGTAAAGATTTACAGTCTGGGAAACCCTCAGACACAGTTGTACCCTGTCCTATAAGTTCTCTATGAGTCAGAATTGGTTCTATGGCAGTGGGTTTGATTTGGGGTTTTATCAAGCCCTGAAAATAATCCTCTGTTCTCTGAGTTGATCTAGGCAGGGACCTTGCTCTGCAGACTGTGTTTTGGCCGAGCTTTCTGGATTCTGGATAGAGGTCCCTCTCCCTTGGACTTTAGGACAGCCTTCCAGGTCCACTGGGGTGGCAACTCTGCTTCTCTGGCTTTGTGTAGGCCTCATTCTCCTAGTCCATCTGAGTGGCAACTCCATCCCCTCAGGCCCAGCAGGTCCCATTTTTCTTTCCTTAGGCATGGCAGCCCCACCCACTCAACTTTGGGCAGTATCCATATCACCCTGTCAGTGCCACACTGAAGAACTGAATTTGTGAATATCTGACTCTTAAACCTAAAACGCCATGACTCGACCCTTTTGCTCCTGCTCCTGCTGCTGCACAATCTTCATGTGACATGGCATCTCTCTTTCCTCATCTCTGCTTCTTTAATCTCCTCCTTTAATATCTCGTAAGAGAGTGACAGAAGATACACTCTATATTAATTCTGTTTCATTAACATAATAAATACAATTCATTCCCAAATGAGCTTATAACCACAGGCATGCTGTTGTTGTTGGGTGACTTCATGTCAGTTCTAAGTCACTGAGACTATAAGTACAACAGAAGGAAATACTGCCCAGTTTTGCACCATCCTCACAACCGTCATTAAGTTTGATCCCGTTGTAGCCACTATGTCAATCCATCTTGTAGAGGGTCTATCTATTTTTTGCTGACCTTGTACTTTATCAACCATGATGTCCTTCTCCATGAACTTGTCCCTGCTAATACAATGTCTAACTTACACAAGATGAAGTCTTTCTATCTTTGCTTCTAAGGAGCATTCTGACTGCACTGCAGGTGTAGAGGTTAAGATTTATAACATATATTTTTTGAAGACACAATTCAATCCATAATACTATTCAATTGAGAATTATATTGATCTTTACATTATATTTTCATAGTTTCTTCAAATTTCATTATTATTTTCCAACAATATTTCATCTAAATAGGACTTTGGAGTCCATGTATTTATAAAGTGCTTATTTTAACCACTAATTGGATGTGTGCACTAAAGCCTGTATGAATACCCACTCTAATATTTAATACTGAATGTAGATTTAAATGGTATTACTTTCAGTAAATTGTTGTCTTTAACTTGAATTTATTGCCTAAATGTGGAATTTTTATGCTTTATGAAATTATCTTTTTCTACTTTTTTTTAATGTTGTGTCTATCAAATCTTGAGATAAGTGGTTATTTTACAATTTGGTTATATAATCTACAGTAAATACTGAAAGATCCAACTAATTCATTCAAGAGTAATATATGAAAAATAAAGAAATATAGTACCTAATAGAGTATTGGGAGTTCTGGTGGCGTAGTGCCTAAGGCATTTGACTGCTAATCAGAAGGCTGGTAATTCATATCCACCAGCCACTCCTTGGAAGGAAGGTTGGGCAATCTATTTCTGTAGTGATACTGCCTCAGAAACCCAAGGAAGTGTCGGTATGAGTTGGATCTTACTCCATGGCATTGGTTGCATTGTGTTGTGAGTATAGTACTTATTTATCTCCTTATCTACTAATCATACATTTTTATATTTTAGTCTACATAGTAATTTTTCATGTGTTTTATTATGGTCATTCAATCCAAAGTAAAAATTATACTTACCTTAGAACAAACATCAAACCCTTGCTGACATATAGACTGTTCATTCCTAAACATAATTCCTAGAATATTGTGCTATCTCATTTTTAGAAAGATGAAGGTGTTTCTAAAATAATTGAAGATTTTTAATTTATGATATTCAGTATCTGTTCTGGTTACCTAGTGCCACTCTGACAGGAATCTACCACAAATGGGATGGCTTAAAGAAACAGGAGTTTATTCTCTTACAGTTTGGAGGCTTTAAGTCTGAGTTCAAAGTGCCAGTCTCTAGGGGCTGTATGAAAACCCCTCAACTTTGGGCTTCAGTTCTGCCTCCTGCTCCTGGCCCACTGAAGTTAGAGGCTTTTCTTCACTCACTCAGACAGCTATTGGCTGCTGAGGCTGACAAGCCCAAGGTTGACAAGTAACAAAGCACAGTCCCATTGTTAACAAACCACATGGCAGGCCATTAATTAAGTCCATTGAAAGTCCCAAGGTCAGCAGAACATGGCAGTCTGCTGAACAATGACATGGCTACATGCAGGGTTCAAGGGTGCCATAAGCAAGAGACCATTCCCCAAGGCTTCTCCTGATCTACAGGAAGCAGACCATATCCCTAAGGTAGCTACTCAGCTGCTCACAGTAGATTCCACCATGCAGTTGACTACCAGTATTATCATGGGGAATACTATATCCAGCTCCCCAGCCACTCAACCAGGCCCAGCCCAGTTGACACACAAACTTAACTACCACAGCATCCATTATTATAAGCCATCCTTACCATTAAATAGCACTTCAAGTTCTATATGTAAGACCTGGAATGGAGATAATTAATTTATTTTGATTGGTTATATGAAGAAATCAACTGATCTGAAGGCACCTCAAGGACCTGTGATATGAAAAGGAAACTTAAGAAGAGGCAGAAAGTTATAAATAGCATTGGTGCTGAGTTGACATCTCTAATGAAAACTATCATGTAACTCAGATAGAAAACAGATTACAAATTATTTGTTGCCCATCAAATTATACTCAAATACTTTCTTTCCATTGGGATCAGGGCTTTTGTGTTTAGGTTAATAAACTTTTTTTTTTTTTTCTGTCTTCTTTGAGAACTTGTGATCAATCATTTTTATGTGTCTTCTTTCTCCACTATACACTCAGCATAAAGAATGCTTTCTTTTTGTCCTGCTCATCTCCAATATTTGTAAGACCTAATGGAAGAGAACAATATGTCCAAATATTTGTTATATATCAAGCTAATGAACTGTTAAATAAAATATGTCTGTCCTTCAAACTTTACAGGTAAATCACTCCTTCATATCTACCTGAAAGGACAGATTCAAATTTAGAGATGAGGGAGTTTTCAGAACTTTGGGTGATGGGAAAGCTAACCCCTACACATGGAAATTGACCCACAGCTATATTTTCATCCCACTTCTGTTTTCATGAAAGGTCTCATGCACTTATGTTTTGACAGCCTGACTAAAGGCAAAGTTCTACACATAGATCCTTGAACCCAGAGGCACCCTCAGGAAGAAAATAGGGTAAATGGCTCACACAGACTTTGAAAAGCAGCAGAAGTCATTTAGAAATGAAAAAGTCTTTTGGGATCTGGAACATAGTGTAAAAACAGGGGAGAAGTTGTGAGTATGTCCTCTTGTTGCTATTGCATCCTCACCCACTTCCTCTTACTCTTTTTGTTGTTGTTGTTGTTGTTATATATGTAAGAAAACATTTGACATTTCAACAATCATCACAGGTATAGCTCAGTGCTCTTCATGTTGTTTATCCATCACCCTTATCTGTTCCCAAATTATACCATCACCCTTAACAGAAGCTCAGTGTCCCTAGGCAATGATTCCTCCCTTTTCCTTCCTTCTTTCTTACTCATGCTAACAAGTAATGATTATTGGTGTTTAGACACTTGTCTATCCTAGATATTTTATATAAATGAGGTCATACAATATGTGTATGTTATCTGACTGATTTATTTCACTCAGGCTGTTTTCAGTGTGTCTATTTTCAGCATGTATGAGGAGGGATTAATTTGTCTTCATAGATGAGTAATATTCCATTGTAAGCATACCATATTGTATTTATCTATTCATCTCTTGATAGTCATTTAGGCTGTTTCTAATTTTGGGGTATAGTGAATACTGATGAAATGAACATTTGTGTACAAGTATATCTGTTTGTTGTCCTGCTTTTGATTATTTTGAGTATATTCCTAGGATCAGAATTGCTAGATGACACAAGGGTGGACCTCTTTAGAGTATCTTGCCCAGGGGAGAGGTCTTTCTTGACAGATCTAAGGGTGGTAACTACTTGAAATAAAGTAATTTTTAGTAGTTACAGAGAAAATAATATGGATAAATTGGTGGCAGAGCCAATTAAATAAAGTGACTAAAGAAAAACATGTTTTGAGTCTATTTTTGTCAAACACTGGTATACACATTTTTAAGGATAAGAAATACATTTTCAAACAGCATTGTTAGTACATAGTTTATGTTTATAAACTATTTATGGAATGTAATAAAAGGGAGATGAAAGCCTACTTCCTAAATTGTTTATACTCTTGATACTTTATAGAAATGTAAACTACAAGAAAATAGTATATAGCACAAAGAAGGTGTAAATGAATTTTCATAGTCTCATTTTTTCTTTCATAGCACTTTTCTTATTTTTCATTGCAAGTAGTAAAGGCAGTGGAATGGAGAAGAAAATATCTTAATATATCATGATTGTTCACAGTGGGACATAGTGTAAGTTCATCTTAGAAGTTATTCAAAGTTATTAGGTGCTCTGAAAGACTTTGGTACATATAGAACTGCATGTCTCTTAGGTACGGTGTTGTTTTTGGATTTGTTGTTGTTGGGTGACATTGACTCATCTCTGATTTATAGTGACCCCAATGTATAGCAGAACGAAACACTGCCCACTTCTGTGCCACCTCCACGGTCCCTTAGCTCTCTGCTATACCTGAGCCAATCATTGTTTTTCTTCAGTTCTTTCCGCTTGAAAAATGCCGAGTGTTTTCCCTTTTGATTTTCTAACTCCAGATCTTTGCAATTATAATTTCACTATAATTTATTTCCTCTTCTCTAGCTGCTCTTTGACATCTTCTGTTCATCCCTTTTATCTTGTTGTTTCTTCCATTTCCTGTAAATACTCTCCATTCAAGGGCAAGTTTCAAAGTTTCTTCTGACAACCATCTTGGTCTTTTCTTCCTTTCCTGTCTTTTTAATGACCTTTTGCTTTCTTCATGGATGATGTTCTTAATGTCAT
>NW_006921742.1:124494-129385 GCF_000298275.1 Orycteropus afer afer | reverse complement strand
GGCTTTTATCCCCTTCCCTGCTCTTCCGGCCTGCTACTCTCAATAACATTATACTTCAGGTAAAATTTTGAAATATTCTTTGTGATGATGAATGCCATGCCATTTCTCTTCAATTCATCATTCCCTGCATAGTAGATTATATGTTTGTCTGATTCAAAATGACCAAACCAGTACATTTCATTTCACTAATGTCTAGGATATCAATCCTTATGCATTCCATTTCATTTTTGACAACTTCCCATTTTCCTAGATTCATACTTCATACATTCTGTGTTTTGATTATTAATGGATGTTTGCAACTGTTTCTTCTCATTTTCAGTTGTGTCACATCAGCAAATGGAGGTTCTGAAAGCTTTACTTTATCCATATCACTACAGTTGGTTTTCCTCTGATGAGGCAGCTCTTTCCTAGCCATATTTGGAGTGCTTTCCCACACTGTATCCAACAATGTTTCAGGATTTTTCATAAAGTTGTCCAGTAATGTGTCAGACAGTATTTCTCTGCTATTCAGAAAGTTTTCCCTGACCAATTCTTTGAGAAGTGGATGGTCTCTTCCTTTTTCTGAGTCTTTCTCAGTCTGGAAGCTCTGCTGAAACCTGCCCACTATGAGCAACCCTACTGGCATTTGAAACACTGGTGGTACAGCCTCTAACTTCATAGCAACATGCAATCCACCATGGTAGGACAAACTGACAACCAAGTTTCTTTCCCTTAGCTGTTCCAAACCTCTCTGCCCATTTCCTGGCCTTCCCCCAACTGTTCTCGCAGTTGGCCCTGGCTTCTTCCCACTTCCTGTTTTGGGTGAGGTCTCTTCCTCCCCTTAACTGGATTGGGTCCTCAGCCCTGACTTCTTCCTGCTGTTCTTGAATACAATTCTAAAATGAGATTCCACAGAAAGGATACTGATTTTAAAAATAAGAATATTGTTTATTAGTGATAATTAAGATTACGATACTTTAATTATAGTAAAATATGTAAACATGTATGTATAAGATGTATGAATTTTTACACTTACCAGATAAAATAGCTAAGTTGAACAGTGGCAGTAGATCAGAGTAAGTAGTGGCTATCTTCAATGTTTTTCATGTTTCTTCATTTTTTTTATTCCTATATAACCAGAAGGCTGGGGGTTCAAACCCACCAGCCACACATTGGAAGGAAGGTTGGGCAATCTACTTCCGTAGTGATACTGCCTCGGAAACCCAAGGAGGAGTAGCTATGAGTTGGTCCAACTCGACGGCACACAACAACAATATAATTTGGGAATTTTAGCACTTCGTATTCTGATCTCAGACACTTCCTGAACATCTGGGATATGCTTGCAATTCAATAGCAGTTTAGAATATCTTGAGAGATTTTGTCCAAATTTTCTTCAATTTCAAGGAAGTAGGAAGGTAATCCACCCATCCATTAATCTATTTCTCTCTTTCTTATCAATATTTAGAATACATTTACTTCATGTGTGATCAAAAGATTACAAAAACACCACTTGGGTGTCTATGAGAGAGTATTTTTTTAGTATTGAAATTGGATGATGCAATACAGTGAATTGAATATTTACATAAAAATTTTATGCAATAACCCAGGTAAGGGGGATTATAATAACAGTGTATTATCTATGCACTTAGTCAAAAAATATTAGTATTCAGAAGAGCATTTTAAAGGCACTACATGATTTTCCTTTCAGATATTAAATTAAGGAAAGATTCTGTACTCACTTAAGGAGATGGCTGTCTTGATTTTCATTTTCATTGAATGTAATAATAATGTGAAAGAACATCAGTGCACAATTAGAATTGTTCAAATTTACATCTCTCCAAAATGTTAAGAATCTCTATTTAAATGGTCAGTCTTTCTCTGATTGTCTGTTTACACTTTCTTTCTATAACATTCTTATGGCTATAATGTAAATGGGTGAAAAATCAGAGTGTGTTATCCACTCAATTGGCTTAGTTCCAAAAATATGTTAGTGACTATCAGCCTCCACCAGAATTGTGACAGCTTCCACATTCTCTGGCCTTACAAAAAAATTGATAGGACAAATTCATTTTTGATCTTCTGGCCTCCTTATCCCACTAGCCACTCCTCAGAAGGAAGATGGGGCAATCTACTTCCATAGTGATACTGCCTCAGAAACTCAAGGAGGGGTCCCTATGAGTCAAAATTGACTTGATGGTAGTGAGGTTTTCTTTCTTTTTTTTTTTTTTTTTTTGGTTTGGACTCTTCATTATGTTTCCCTTCCCTTCCCTAGCTGCTAAGTGTCTTGGAGTTGGTTCTAATTCTTAGCAACACTATTTGTAACAGAACAAAACCTTGCCTTTCATGGTCCATTGAAACAGTAGTATGTATGAATCCCTTGTTGCAGCCACTGTCTCAGTACATCTCACTTAAAGTCCTCCTCTTTTCCACTCACTTTATACTTTATCAAGCATGATGTCCTTCTCCAGGATTTGTCCTTTCTGATGACATTTCCAAAGTGACAGTTCTAAGGAGTAGTCTAGCTGTACATCCTCCAAGACATATTAGTTTGTTCTTCTGCAAATCCATAGTATAGTCAATACTCTGCCAATACCACAGTTCAAGTATGTCAATTCTTGTTCAGTCTTCCTTTTCCTTTGTCCAGATTTCACATGTGTATGAAGCAACTGAAAATACTATGGCTTAGAGTTCTAGTAAGATGGTGGAAGAGGCAGACAGATTACACAGACCCTCATCCTTAACAAAGAAAAGAGGAACCAATTAATACAGAAGATAATCCTGGAGCCCTGAGTTCTGAAAGGAAAGATACAGAAGTGGACTAAATGCCAACTAGTAGAAGAACCTGCATGAAAACAGTGAAAAAGAAGACATACAGAACTGTGAACTGTCAGTGATCCAGATGGCACAGAGAGCTTGGATATTACCAAGTGGGGATGTTGTTGTTGTTATGTACCGTTGAGTTGGACTCAACTCATAGTGACCCCTCCTTGGGTTTCCGAGGCAGTATCACTACAGAAGTAGATTGCCCAACTTTCCTTCCAAAGTGTGGCTGGTGGGTTTGAACCACCAGTCTTCTGGTTAGCAGTCAAGTGCCTTAGGCACTACGCTACTAGAGCTCCCAAGTGGGGATAGGACCTAAGAATTAACCTAAAAATAGGCCCTGCTAGCCAGGGCCTGCACAGAGGACTGCACTAGTGGCTGATGAATAAAAGGGGAAGCAGTGGAGAGGTAAACAAGCTAAGCTCTGGACTTTTTGCTGTCTGGAGGGTCCAGCCATTTTGGATATTTACAAGTGGTTTCACCATTTTGGATATTTAAAGTGACAGCATTCTCTCAGATTACAGGGGCCTAAAAATAGGCTCCATTTGCTGTGGATGACAAGGATACTGGATATGGAATACTGGAAAAGTGTAATATTCCCCTTGTTACTCTTGTAGCCATCCCTCACTCCAACCTATCTTTTGGGCCAGCAGGAATTCCATCCCATTCTGTGTACTCTGAGAGAGACTGAGTGTACTGCCCTGCCCCACCCAGATTTTTTTTTTTTTTTTTAGTTTGTTTCTGTCTGCTTTAAAATTATTATTTTTTTTCATCATTTTCTTATTGTTCTTTCTTCTTCTTTTCCCAGGTTCTAGTTTTCAGCTTTTTTTCTCTTGCCTCTTCCTGGTTCCCATTTTTTTCTTTCTTGTGGTCCTCCCCATTTATTGTTTTCCTTTTTGAGTTTTTTCCATTTTTTTATTCATTATTCTCCTACTCTGCCTCTTTTCTCTTATTGCACCCTCCCCAGATATTGCAAACCCCCCCCCCTTTTCTATTCTTATTTCGTTTGGCTTTTTAAAGTACTTCTTTAAATATTTTCTTTCATTTATTGCTTCTCAACTTTTTTTTTTTTTCTTTTCTCTTTTTGGTGACTGTTTCTGTGTGTTTATCAGTGTGTAATTTTTGTCTTCTTGCTTTTACTTTTTTGATGGTTTCTCCATTGTTGTTTTTGTCTGACTGGGAGACAGCAACCATGCCCATAAGATCCAGTCACACCTGCACCTCATGCAGCACCACTTACTGAGTCAAAGCCACTACTTCCTGCTGCACCAATTAGCCAATGATACACAACAACCAATAAGAGCCTGACAAACCCTTAACTGCTCTTCACAAACAGTTAACAGTGATCGTGGAGTCACTATCATTCTCTGTCACACCCACCAGGAACTCACTTATGGTGAGTTCATAAGTGCTTCCAACTAGTGAATAGAGGAGCACAGTACTCTCCTTACTCAGATATATCCAAACAAAAAAAAAGAAAAGAAAAATCTTGGACAAATCACTCCAATATACAATCACCAATCAAATACAAATACAAATACAACAAAGGCACAGTGCTCAGGCAACAGACCATCACAATCCAAAAAAGCAGCAAGATAAAGCATTAGAAACAAGGCAGCAGGATGCAGACCAAGAACACATACCTTAGGAAGAAACAGCATTGGAACCCACTGATAAGGAATTCAAAAGAATTATATTTAGGTAACTTCAATGGATTGAGAGACAAATCAATGAAAACACTGACACAATTAAGGAAAAAAGAGACAAAACCCTAGAACAATTTCAGAAGAGAATACAAGAATAAAATGACAAAATAAATGAAAAATTAGAAATACTACAAAAATCTATGGATAGAAATCCAGAAGACTATTGTTAAATTTTCAGAAATACAAAACACATTGAAAGGGCAAAGGAGTATAACCAAATCAATAGAAGACAGAATTAATGAGATTGAAGACAAATACCTCAATACTTATTTGGAAAGGGATCAGTCAGAAAAAAAAGATAAAAGCCAAATAAAGCCTAAGATTCATGTGTAATGCCATCAAAAAGAATAAGCTACATGTAATTAGAATTCCAGAACAGGAAGAGA
>NW_006921742.1:120200-121597 GCF_000298275.1 Orycteropus afer afer | reverse complement strand
TCCCTGGGGCTGACTGCTCCTCTGTCCGGGTTTCAGGCTTTTAATCCCCTTTCTCCTACTCTCCCACCCTACTGCTTTGGGCATTCCTGAGTTCCCTCTCCTCACCTGGATCCCTGCGCCTGACTGCTCCTCTGTTACCTGTGAAGGGCAAGGTTAGCAGTTCAAACCCACCAGCCAATCAGTGCTGCATAGACCTGGCCCTCATAAATATAAATGCAAAAATCTTCAACAAAATCCTAGCCAACAGACTCTAACAACATATCCAAAAAATAATACATTGTGACCAAGTAGGGTTCACATCAGGTATGCAAGGATGGTTTAACATTAGAAAAACAATCACCATCATCCATCACTCATTGCTATCAAGTCAGATCCGACCCATAGCAACCCCTCCTTGGGTTTCTGAGGCAGTCTCACTACAGAAGTAGATTGCCCTACCTTCCTTCCAAGGAGTGGCTGGTGTGTTTCAACTGACAGCCTTCTGGTTATCAGTCAAATGCCTTAGGCACTATGGCACCAGAGCCCCTATCACATAAATAGAACCAAGGAAAAGAAACACATGATTATATCAATCAATGTAGAAAAGGCATTTGATAAAATCCAACACCCATTCCTGATCAAAATTCTCAGCAAAATAGGAATGAAGGAACATTCCTCAACAAAATAAAGGGCATCTATGAAAAACCAACAGCTAACATTATTCTCAATGGAGAGAGACTGAAACCATTCCTCTTCAGAACAGGAACCAGGCAACGATGCCCTCTATCACTTCTTCTGAACATTGTATTGGAAGTCCTAGCCAGGGCAATAAGGCAAGAAAATGAAATCATAAGCATGCAAATTGGTCATGAATAAGTCAAACTACCCCTATTTGCTGATGATATGATCCTATACCTAGAACACCCAAGAGACTCAATCAAAACTCAACTGGAACTAATTGAGAGATTCAGCATCATGGCAGGATAAAAGATCAACATCCCAAAATCAGTTGGATTCCACTACACCAGCAAATAGATTGCTGAAAAAGAAATAAAGAAATAAATACCACTTAAAATGTCACTTACAATAGCTACCAAAAAAAAAAAAAAATACTTGGGAATAAATCTTACCAGGGACACAAAAGACTTGTACAAAGAAAACTACAAAAGACTACTTCAAGAAAGCATAAGACATCTACATAAATGGAAGAAGATACCATGTACATGGATAGAGAGATTGAACATTGTGAAAATATCAATTCTATTCAAAGCAATCTATACATACAATGCAATCCCAATCCAGATTCCATCAACATTCTTTAAGGATATGGAAAAAACAATCACTAATTTTATATGCAAAGGAAAGACACCTCAGATAATCAAAGCACTATTGAAGAAGAAAAACAAATTAGGAGGTTT
>NW_006921742.1:112127-119830 GCF_000298275.1 Orycteropus afer afer | reverse complement strand
AACCTTCCTTCCAAGGAGTGGCTGGTGGGTTTGAACCGCCAGCCTTCTGGTTAGCAGTCAAGTGTCTTAGCCACTATGCTACCAGAGATCCTAACTTGATGAATAGGACCTTCTAAAAATTAAATTTTTATATGCTTCCAAAGACTTCTCCAAAAGAGTCAAAAGAGAAACTACAGATTGGCAAAAAATATTCAGCAATGACATATCTGACAAGGGACTTATCTCTAAAATTTTTAGCAAACTCCAACACCTCAACAACAAAAAGACAAATAATCCAATTAAAAAATGGGCAAAATCATGAATAGACACTTCACCAAAAAGGATATTCAGGCAGTCAACAAACACATGAAAGAACGTTCACAATTATTTGCCATTAGAGAAATGCAAATCAAAACAACAATGAGATACCATCTTGCCCCAGCACTAGTTCAACAAGATAGAAAATAACAAATTCATGTGAGGATGTGAGCAGATTGGCACTCTCATACACCACTGGTGGAACTGTCACATACTATAGCCACTGTGGAAGGCAGTATGGCAATTCCTTAAAAAGTTGGAATTGGAAATACCATTTGACCCAGAAATTCCATTACTAGATATATATCCTAAAGAAGTGAGAGTCAGGACAAGAACAGATATATGCAAACTCATGTTCATCGCAGCACTATTTACAATAGCCAAAATATGGAAAAAACCTAGATTCCTATCAACAGAAGAATGGATAACAAAACTATGGTGCACACACAGTGGAATATTATGCAACCCTAAAGAATAGTGTAGAATATGAAAAACATAGCATAATGTGAATGAACTAGAAGGACATTATGCTGAGTGAAATAAGCCAATCACAGAATGACAAATATTGTATTAGTCCATTATTGTAAAAAGTCAAGGAAAGGTTTATATATGGAAGGGAATTTTCTTTATTGGTTACCAGGGATGGGAAGGTAGAGTAGGGAACACTGTTAGATAGGTAGAGATAAGAATTGATTTGGGTAAAGAGAAGGGCAATGTACCAAATGTGAGTGATTAACATGGTGCCATTGAGGAAGAGGAAGACATAGAAAGGTGCATGGGAGGTACGGACAACAAAGATGAACCCTTTTATAAGTACAGTACTGTGTTGTCTCTGATGGCAAATATTAATCTATGGATGGATAAATGGGTGGACGGACTCAATGCTTAGGTATGTCTATGCAGAGGAGAGTGTACCCATGATTATGCATAGGGTTAGCAGACAATGTTTCTACCTGTGTATTTGTATGTTCTGTAAGAATTCCCAGGTATATAATAGAACCGACAAGGGACAAGGTTGTAGTCACTTCTTGGCCACAGGCAGCTACCCTATGGGGACCTGTGGGCTCAGGACTGTGTTCCCAGGGGACATCAAGCTCAATTGGCATACCATACTACACAAAAAAATTACTCCACATCCCACTTTGGCGAGTAATGACTAGGATCTTAAAAGCTTGCAAGCAGCCATCCAAATGCAACAATGGGTCTCTCCTCATCTAGAGCAAAGAAGAGTGAAGAAAACCAAAGATGCATGGAACAATTAGTCCAAGTGACTGGTACACCATGCAATACTCAGCTTATATGACTGTGATACTGGAAGAACTAGATGGTGACTGACTACCACTGCAACTACTTAGAGGCGGATTTATGTAGGAGATCCCGGATAGAGTAGGAAAGCAATGTAAAACAAAACTCAAAAAAAAAAAAGGGACCAAGTTTGCTGTGGTGGTGTAGTAAATTACTTAGTGTGGCTTTTCTACACATAATCTTTGTAAACTCTGAGGTGGAATTCACCATGAACAACTGAGGAGCTCCTGATGCTAACGTCGTCCACCTGGGTATTTCTGTTGGGAGTGGCACAAAACAATGTTCTGGGATGTTCCTGCTCTCTCTCAGGTCCTTAGAATTCTGATGTTATGATTGGTTAGTTTGGCCACTCTGCCAGGCTCAAAAAGAGGCCTCCTATAGGCAGAAGTCTCTCTCTGACTGCTGGCTGAGAAGGATGTGCTGCTGAGAGAGACATGCACTCCTGAGAGACATGTGCTGATGGGAAAGAGACGCAAGAGACATGCATTGCTGAGTAAGACACCAAGGGACATGCATCGCTGGGAGAGAGACTGTGAGAGACTGTTGTCTGAGAGACAGTGGACTGAGAGAGACTAAGTGTTTTCCCTGAACTTGAATTGTAGCCTGGTGCTTTCCTAATAAACCCCATAATCTGTGAGTTCTGTGTGGCCACTGCACCACCACCACAGAAGAAAGGTGGTGAGAGCTGTGGAAGGATCGGTTGGTGTCAGGGTTGGTGAAAGCGCTGGAGGGAGGCGGCATGTCTGGCCTCACAGGGATAGGCCTTGGGCTACTGATGGTGATTCGGTCTTCCTCTTGTGGGGTTAGAGGAGGTCAGAAGATGTGGCCTCCCTGCCCCTTTAGCAGCTGGTCTGATAGAGCCTAATGGAACCACTGAGACTATGGCCCCTAGCTGCTCTTCAGGTCTGGAATTGAATCCACTCCTGCGGCTTCCAGCCAAACAAAAGACATATAAGCTGAACAGCTACATTAGGTAGATACGCTCCTTGGAGGAATCAATCATGGGAGAATAGAAGGGCTGTGTATGGACAGGGAGACAACTCGGGGGCAGGAATGCATGGGAGGGGAGGACACTGGAAGAGGTAAGTATATGGGGGAAGTGGGAAGAGAGCTGTTGCATTGTGGGAAATTGTAGTCAATGTCATGAGACAAAGTATATGTGTATGGAAAATGAATTTGCTATGTAAACTTTCACCCAAATCACAATAAAAAATTTTAAAAAAGGGAAAAAAATACTATGGCTTGGTCAGGTGAACGTAGTCATAAAAGTGACATCTGCTTTTAAGTACTTAAGGGAAAGGTCTTTTGCAGATTTCCCCAATGTCATTTGATTCTTGACTGCTACTTTCTAAGGCACTGATTGTCAATCCAAGAAGAATGAAATTTTTGACTTCCCTAGTTAAGCCTCCTTATTCCTTAGAGTTGTGGTATAATTTTTTTTTTCCTTTGCCATTTCTCCATATTAATCTATGCTCTCTGAAAGGGACCTAAAATAGATTTATACTATACTATGAAAAACTCATTTCAAGTTTTGTGTTAGCATTCTCAGTGAGTTTTGTATTTGTGAAGTTCCAATTAATAACGGAATGAAGTTTTAACAGTCACATTAAGTAATGGATAGAGCACTGTTTTGAAACAATAATGTTTTTTTCAGAACCTCAGAAATAGTATGTCTGGACATTGAGTACATTTTGTGAAGTGAACTTTATTATACACAAATATTTTGCATAGCAAAAGTCATGGGGAAGTGAAGACATGGTCAAAAGTGCACTCTGGTTAGAGCAGAAGCATATATACATATATAGTAAGAAAATTTCATGACAAAGGAACACTTTCAGGTTTTATTTATTCTCAAATGTTTCTACATAAATATTGAGAGTGGTGTATCATGATGTAAATATGAAATTTATATTACAATAATCAATTTAAAACTCAATCTTTTTTTCTTCCTCAATCTCTAGTTTCAGTGAAGAAAGTTTTCTTCTTAAGCTCTTAAATTTGTGATTAAATAATATTTCCTCAAAGAACTGCTATTTAAAACCCTATTTTTCTTTGTAGAAGACTCATGCATTCTCATGACTTTAGAACAAGTTTCTGTCTAACCCTTCCTGTTTTTATACAATTTGTAGAACTCTGCAGAAATTCCACATCTGGACTTTTGCCTGTGCACCTGATGTTATCTCAGGAGAAATTATATAAATTAAAGACAGACCCAGAAAGGGTCTTTTTGAATTCAAAGCAAGATAAATATATCCCTGACAACAAAAGAAGTTAGAAGAAAAAGTAACAGAGCCTCCGTGGTATTAAGCTGGGAAACCAATAAAACCGTGACAATAGAAAATAAATGGTGTGAAAAGACCAATAAAAAACAATATAAATTTGAATGCAAAAGTACATCGTGTGAGCCCAGGATAATATTAGAACCATTTCCTTCTATCCATGTGTGGGATTTGTTCATTAACTCTGTTTGTCAACTTCTATAAATAATAAGGACTTGACATTTTGGCCAAAATTACTTCTTACTTTATTTCTGCTACCTCTGTTTTCCACAGACCCTTGTTTGCCCTGTAGTTTCAGGCTTACTCTTCAGTTTTGAAGCTGAAGGCCTGAGGTAGGAATTTAATATATCTACATCTATATTCATGGGGCTATTGTGGTGCAGTCTGTAAGGCATCTGGCTGCTAACCAGAAGGTCGATGGTTCAGATCCACAAACCATTCTTCAGAAGAAAGAGTGGGGCTATCTACTTCCATAAAGATTTACAGCCTTGGGGACTTAATGGGAGTCACTTTGAGTCAGAACTGACTTGATGGCAGTAAGTATGGTTTTGAGTTTTACATCTAGTTTCATAACTATCAATTCAGTTACCAGTTGTCATCAAGTCTGTTTAAATTCATGGTGATCCCATGTGTGTCTTTGTAGAACTCTGCTCCTTAGGGTTATCAGTGGCTAATTTTTTTGTAAGGAGATCACTAGAACTTCCTTCTGAGGTGCAATTGGGTGAACTTGAAACCTTTGCTTTCAGTTAGTAGCCAAACATGTTAAATGTTTGCACCGGCCAGAGAATCCAATTATTATATATGTTATCACCATACTCATGTTTTTCCTTACTTTTCTACTGCTTGTTATCCTTTCTCAGTAGGTCTGTTGGAGCTAAAAATCAAATTATTGCCTCACTACAAGAACTTGGGAGCTGGCCCAGCCTTCTGATAAACCATGTTCCACATTATCTGAATGAAACAAGTTAACTTCTTAGAGAATGAATTCTTGTAAACCACTGTGCTAGGGAGATTCAGCCTTTTCAAGATATGTATGGACCCAGAGGTAGATCAGAGTCCAAGGCCATAGGCATACTACATCAATATACTGCAATTATCATTCTTAGATAGAGTATACCTTGGTTACACAAGAGAAATATAGATCTCCTCCTAACCATGAATGCTAAAGTGAAAGGATCAGATTAGAAGGTAAAATTCTGCCACCATCATGTCAGAGGAGGGTGTTATTCGCATCATAAAAGACTCACAACCCAAAGAATCTCAGAGTCTGACACTTTGCCCTGCTAATTCCTTAAGGACTCTCACAAAAAGCAGTAGCAATGAATGACTCAGGTATCTGCTAGTGCCTCTGTCTATAATTTTTTCTACAGTTGACAATGTATGCTGTCTGGTTATTTGCCCATTTGCTTCACTCCATTAAATAGCTTCCTTTGCCAATTAAATTAAAGATTCTGTATGCCATCACATTCATATATCCCTTAAATGACATACTTATTAATGTCTCAGCTACCCATCAACTCATTTCACAGTATGAAGAAAATGTCATTTTATTCCTCTTGAAAGGTTGATAGTTCCAATGACCCAAGAAAAGCAAATGCTGAGACACTGGATTCTATAGTGTCAGAAGAGGTGCAATCTATGGGACTGGGAAATATCCAAATGTCCAGTGCATCCATATAACCCATGTAAATGAAATTGGTGATGATTAAGATGTCCTCAATTAATTGCTGAGTATACATCTAATATAGAGAATTACCTCTACGAGATTCTCAGCAAAAGTTTATTGAATTAATGAGAATTCTGAGTATTTATAACTAAACTTGAGCTCTGGTGGTGTACTAGGTAAGGCACTTTGTTGCCAACCTGAAGTGTGGTGGTTCAAACCCACTAGCTTCTCCACAGGAAGAAGCAGCAATGCACTTCCGTAAATACATACAGCCTCGGAAATCCAATGGGGTTCATTATGAGTAGGAGTCAACTCGATGATAATGGGTTTGCTTTTTTTTTTTTTTTTTGGTATAGCTAAACTTAAAAGGTGACTTCTTGATAGAGACAATAAAATTCATAACGACCAGCTGCTCTTGGTGGCTAGCAAAAATGTATGGCTATAGCATCCCATAGGTAAAAAATGTAGTTTCTTCTAAAAAAAATCCTCTTATATGCTAGCTCCTGGTTGTCCTTAAAATGTAAATGATCAATTGTTGCTGTTGTTAGGTGCTGACCAGTCATCTTCGACTCACTTCAATCACATAGGATGAACCAGAACTATCCCATAGGGTTTTTCTTGACTGTATCTTTACAGAAGCAGATGGCCAAATCTTTCTCCTATACAATTGCTGGGTGTGCTTGGATTGCCAATCTTTTCATTAACAGTTGAGAACATAAGTATTTGTGCCACCAGTTCTCCTTAAAAATGCTTGATAATTGTACAATTACTGAGTGTCATTATTCTATCCACCATTAAAGGTACTTTTTTTTTTTTTCTTCCTGATGTATTACATACGCTCCTCATCCCCAACTGTATATCTAATGCTCTCAATTTACTCTCATCACCAATGGTTTATATCAACTCAGTCCATTAAATAAAAAATCTATAAATAATCACAATTTTTTCTTCT
This sequence comes from Orycteropus afer afer, assembly GCF_000298275.1. Taxonomy (NCBI): domain Eukaryota; kingdom Metazoa; phylum Chordata; class Mammalia; order Tubulidentata; family Orycteropodidae; genus Orycteropus; species Orycteropus afer. The sequence goes on along the minus strand of NW_006921742.1, from coordinate 113,331 downwards.
TATTGTCATTGTCTACATTGAACTTATCACCAAATTCTGTCCCTTCCAAATCCAATATATGACGTGAATCCATCTACTTATCTGTAATTTCATTGCCAGTATCTTAAGTTACGTTATGATTGTCTCAATTTAACCACTACGGTAGTCACTTAACTGATCTCCTTAATTAGAATCTTCCCCATCCCCATAATACCATCCATTACTTAATTTTCCCCTTCCATGCTAATACCATTAAATGTAAATATGCAAACAGTAAGTTGTGCATAAGTTTTCAACTTTGTAAAATTTCACAAAGAGAATTCATCCATATTATTTTACAGATCATGAAGTAAGATATGTGGATTTTAGATAGCCAAGCTAATGGCCTAAATATGAATCTCTCCACGTGCTATGCAAAAACTATAGAGAGCAACAAGAATAACAGAAGAAACAGCATGAATTTCAGACATTTGGCAAAGCAACTATAAAATGCTAGAAATATAAAATTAATTTGAGTAAAAATAGTGAAGAATAATTTCATCCAGAAAACTTATTTGAACTCCTCACAAGCATTTAATAACTTTTCAGAGCAAAACCTATAGTATGACATATCTGTATCAGTGCAATATGAAGAATGATAGCAAATTAATTAAATTCTTAACTCAAAATTAGTTAAAAGAAAATGACATAAAAAGTAAGAAAGCTCAAGGAGGAAAACAATTAATATTGAAAAAAAATAGATCAAATTAATAAACCAGTTTTTGAACAAGCAAACATCTTTCTGGTATTCTTTGCTATCATCCCAGATCCATCTGACATCAGCAATGATGTCCCTTGTTCCACCTTCTCCTGTGAATCCAGCTTGCATTTCTGGAAGTTTCCTGACAATATACTGCCACAACCATTTTAGAATTATTTTCAGCAAAATTTTACTTACATGAGATATTAATGTTATTGTTTGATAATTTCCACATTCTGTTGAATCACCTTTCTTTGGAATGGTTAGAAATATGGATCTCTTCCAGACAGATGGCCAAGTAGCTGTCTTCCAAATTTCTTGGCATAGATGAGTAGGTGCCTCCAGGGCAGCATCCATTTGCTGACACATCTCCATGGATATTCTGTCAGTTCCTGAAGCCTTATATTTCACCAGTTCCTTCAGTGCAGCTATGACTTCTTCTTCCAATACCATTGGTTCTTTTCTTTTTTTTCCAAAATGCATTTT
>NW_006921742.1:105416-111927 GCF_000298275.1 Orycteropus afer afer | reverse complement strand
TCCAAATTCATCCATGTTATGTGGTGTTTTGCAGACTCTACATTATTCTCTAGTGCTGCATAGCATTCCATTGTGTGTACCATAGTTGGGACATCCACTCTTCCATTAAGGGGCACGTAGGTTGTTTCCATCTTTTTGCTATTTTAAATAGCGCTGCAATGAACATGGGTGTGTATATATCTGTTCCTGTCCTGGGTTTCACCTGTCTTGGATATATACCTAGTAATGGGATTGCTGGATCAAATGGTATCTCCAATTCCAGCTTTCTAAGGAGTTGACATACTGCTTTCCACAGTGGTTGCATCACATCACAGTCCCACTAGCAGTGTATGAGAGTTCCAATCTCTCCACATCCCCACCAGCATTTGTTCTTTTCTGTCTCATTGAATCTTGCCATCAGTGCTGGGGTGAAATGTTATCTCATTGTTTTGATTTGCATCTATCTGATGGTCAATGATCATGAGCATCTCCTCATGTATTTGCTGGCGACCTGAATATCCTCCTTGGTGAAGTGTCTATTCATGTCTCCTGACCATTTTTCAATTGGATTGTTAAATCCTTTGCTGTTGAGGCTTTGGTATTGTCTATAAATCTTAGAGATAAGTCCCTTGCCAGATACATAATTATCTTTACTTGTCTTCATTTCCCTACTGCTTAGAAGTTCTGTAACGACACAATTTTTTCCCTCTTTTTGGTTTGTAGTTTCCTCATTTGTCAATTGATGTCTCTGGTTTCCTCTTTACAATCTTGTAGGCTTATTTACTTCGGATACTTCCATAGCTGGCTTGGTTTCTGGATTATGTTATCATGTTAATGGTCAGTTGTTGTTTGCTGATGCTTCTCTGTCCAAAGGACTCCCTTTAATATCTCTTGTAAAGTTGGTCCAGTTTTAACAAATTCTCTTCATTTCTGCTTATCTGGAAATGTCCTGATTTCACCATCATATTTGAGGGACAGTTTTGCTGGGTACATAATTCTCGGTTGGAAATTTTTCTCTTTCAGAGTTTTATATATACCATCCCACTGTCTTCTCACCTGCATGGTTTCTGCTGAGAAATCTGAGCTTATTCTTATTGGTTTCCCATTGTTGGTAACTTTTTGTTTTTCCCATGCTGCTTTCAGAATTCTTTCTTTGTCTTTAATTTCGGTGAGTTTAGTGATGACATGTCTTTGTGATTTTCTTTTGGGGTCTTTCCTGTTTGGGGTTCATTGGACGTTTGAATGGATATATTTTCATCTTTCACCATACCAGGAAAGTTCTTTTCCAACAAGTCTTTAACAATTTTTTTGGTGGTATTATTTGTCTCTTCCTGTTCTGAAATTCTGATTACTTGAAGGTTATTCCTTTTGATGTTATTGCACATGAACCTTAGGCTTTCTTCATTTTGTTTTGATCTTTTTTCTGATCAATCACTTTTTTCTTCCATTGATTCAATTCTACTCCTTTGCTGATTCAATGTCTTATCTATTTCTGAAAATTTAGTATTAATCTTCTGGATTTATGTCTGTAGATTTTGTATAATTTCTAATTTTTCATTTTTTTGTCATTTTATTCTTGTATTTTCTTCTGAAATTGTTCTGAGGTTTTCTCTGTGTTTTCCTCCATTTTGTCAGGGTTTCCTTGATCTGTCTCTCAATTTGTTGAAGATACATAGATACAATGCTTTTGAATTCCTTAGCAAGGAGTTCCAATGCTGTGTCTTCCTAAGGGATGTGTTTTGGGTCTGTATCCCAGTTCCTTGTTTCTCCTGTTTTTTCATTCTTCTTTGAGTGCACTGTGATGCTCTGTTGTCTCCAAGGCATTGTGATATTTTTGTGTTTATATTTAGTTGGTGATTGTATGTTGGAGTGACTTGCTCAGGATTTTTGTTTCTTTGTTTTGCTTGTATGCTATCTATGAAAGCAGGGTGCTGTGTTGTGCTTCTCTATTTGCTAGTTTCCAGCACTTACACACTCACCACCTGTTCCCTTTCCCATTGTCAGCCTCCCATATGTCTCTGCTGTCCTTGGCAACCAGAAGCTATTTTTTCGGTCCCTGGAATCCAAATGAGAATGTTGTCACTTTAAAATCCAAAATGGCCACCATTGTAAAGATTCAAAATGACTAACACCCTCAGTCACTTTAAATATCCAAAATGGCCACTGCTTGTAAACAATCAAAATGGTTGTACCCTCCAGGCAGCTGAAAATCCACAGCTCAGGTGGTCTTCCTCCTTGCTGTTTTCCTTCCTAGTCATAGGCTACCAATGTGCAGTCATCCCTGCAGCCCTTGGTGACCAAGGCTGATATTTAGGTCAATTCTCAGGCCCCAACACCAACTGGAAACATTCAGGCTGGTGGTCCTGTCAGAGTAGCTGACAGTCCACTGCTCCCACCTCTCCGTACTCACAGTTTTCGTTCAGGTCTTTCCAATAGTTGGTGCCTAATCTACTTCTGAATACTTCCTTTCAAAGCTCAGGGCTCCAGGATTATCTTCTGTATCTTTCAATTGGTTTCTCTTTTCTTTGTTGTAGAGGGTCTGTGTAGCTTGTCTGCCTATTCCTCCATCTTACCGGAAGTCTCAATGCCATTGGTTCTTGATCATATACCACCTACTAAAATAGTTACATGGGCAACCAATTCTTTTTGGTTTAGTGACTCTCTCACTTTGTCTCACCTACTTTGGTCATGTTGTCAGACAGAATCATTCCCTGAACAAGGATATCATGCTTGATAAAGCAGTGGGTCAACAAAGAAGGGGAAGACCCTTAACAAGATGGATTGACACAGTGGTGGCAATGGTGGGCTCAGGTATAGCAAGGATTGTGAGGCTGGCACAGAACTGGTTAGTGTTTTGTTCTGCTGTGCATGGGGTCATTATGAGTCGGAGATGACTTGATGGCACCTAACCACAACAACAACTATTGGTCTGTGTGGCTCCCTACCCTTGTGTGAAAGATTGGGAGACTCCAATTCTGGGCCAAATTTTGTCTTTGGGTGAAGGGCCAGGGACATTTGACCTCTGTTGACTTTGTTACAGGAAGGGATATCTATCCTGACAACAGAGATGGCACAGAATGGGGTAAGCTCATTTGATTTCTGCTTTTGCCACCACTGCATTCATACTGTGCCTATTTTTGCTGGCAGTTTGTAGGCCATATCAGATCTTGTTGAATTGCTGAGGGAAAGTTGGACTTACTATTATTGGTAGCTTTGAGGAGTGGGCTGGTTTGGCTAATCTTCTTTATACTGTTACCTGTTTTAGAAAGATCAGGTATGAGTCTTCCTATTAAATCACTACCGGGCTTTCCTTTTCCTGAGATTCTACATTTACTCTCTAAACCATAAAAAGAGTGATAAAGTGCCAGTAAGATTTATGGAAAGACAGGGAAACATCAAAAGAATGCAGGCACCTGTTGACTGTAGGAAATCTGTGAAACCCACTGGAATGGACGAATATCATAGCACAAAAGTCTTTGTAATATGTGACACTTCACACAAGAAAAGGCTTATTGAAACCCTGTTTGTAAGAGTTTCTCTTTTTCAAGTATGCCACCAAGTATTAATTCCCAATTCTACTTATCAGTGCATGTTTCCTGCATACACGCACACACACACACACATAACAAAACAACAACAACAACAACATATAAAAGAAACTCAATGCAAGCAAGTCATTTCCAACTCAGAGCAACCCCCTTCATGTTTCTGAGGCTGTAAATCTTTGTCTTCCTTCTATGGAGCAGCTGGCAAGTTTGAACCACTGACCTCCCAGTTAGCAGTCAAGTGCCTTATCAACTACACAACCAGAGCTCCATATATTTGATTTCATGTACATATAAATACATTCATATATGTGATATATATGTATGTATGTACATAGACATATATACATATACACACATACATATATATGTACAAGGACTCAATTAAGGAGTCCCTAGATGTCACAAATGATTAAACATTTGACTATTAGCCAAATTATGGCAGTTGGAACACACCCTGAAGTTCCCTGAACAACAGTCCTGTTGCTTCACTATCCAAAAGCTTGCAGCATTGAAAATCTTATGAAGTAGTTTTACTCTGCACACATGGAGTAAGTGTGAGTCAGAAATGACTAGATGGTAAACAAACACAAAAAAACAACAACAAAAACAGGATTATTTATTGTTGTTGTTGTTAGATGTCATCATCTTTGACTTATAGAGATCCTATGAACGGCACAGACAGAAGAGACTCTAAAACTTGCCCTTGAGCAGAGAGTAGCTAAAGCAAATGGAAGAAATGACAAGATAAAAGAGCTGAACTGAAGATTTCAAAGAGCAGCCCCAGAAGACAAAGCCCATTACTATAATGAAATGTGCAAAGACCTGGAGTTAGAAAACCAAAAGGGAAGAACACACTCAGCATCTCTCAAGCTGAAAGAATTGAAGAAAAAACTTTAAGCCTTGAGTTGCAATATTGAAAGATTCTAAGGGCAAAACATTGATTGATACAGGGAACATCAAAAGAAGATGGAAGGAATACACAGTCACTGTACCAAAAAGAACTGGTTGATCTTCATCCATTTCAGGAGGTGGCATATGATCTAGAACCAATGGTACTGAAGGAGAAAGTCGAAGCTGCAATGAAGGAATTGGCAAAGAACAAGGCGAAAAGCAACACCTGAGCCCTGGCCCCACCTGCCTTGGTCCCTAGCCTTAATATAGAACTGCACCTAAGCAAAAAGCAGCCTCAAGCCTCAGGACTGCCTACCTCAGGCTTGGACTTAACATAGAGCTATCCCCAATCAAAAGGCAGCCCCCAAGTCCTAGATCCTCTCACAGTTTAGGAGGCTAGAAGTCATAATGCAGAGCCCAGCTTGTAAGGGAAGCCATCTTCTCTGTGTTTCTTGGTCCTAGTGAAGCCCAGCAAAGGGACACTGGGTCCAGAGGACACATTCTCTTCCTGGTTGCTCTTTCTTGGTGGTAGGAGGGCCCCCAGATTATTTATTAAGTTGAGCATAAATAATTTACAATGATTTTTGGCCAAGTGTATTGACACTTGAAAATATATTTATTCAGACTGTCTTCAAAAAAGAAAAGAAAACCAGTTTAAAGAGATCTAGAAGATAATCCTGGAGCCCTGAGCTTTGAAAGGAAGTATACAAAGTAGATTAGGCACCAACTAGTGAAAAACCTGAATGAAAACAGTGAGTACGGAGACAGTCAGAGCAGTGGACTGTCAGCTACTCTGATGGGACCACCAGCCTGACTATTTCCAATTGGTGTTGGGAGCTGAGAATTGACTTAAAGGTCAGCCTGGTTGCAAAGGGCTGCAGGGATGACGGTTGCCCTTCCTATGACTAGGAAGGGAAACAGCAAGGAGGGAGACAACCAGAGCTGTGGACTTTCAGCCATCTGGTGGGTGCAACGATTTTGATTGTTTACACACAGTGGCCATTTTGGATATTTAAAGTGACAGCATTCTCATTCAGATACCAGGGCCTTAAGAATAGGCTCTGTTTGCCAAGGATGGCACGGAATACAGGAGGCAGACAATGAGAAAGGAGACAGGTGGTGAATGTATAAGTACTGCCAACTAGTGAATAGAGCAGCACAGCATAGTACTTGCTTTCATAGATAACATGCGAACAAAACAAAGAAAATGAAAATCGTAGGCAAGTCACTCCAACATACAATCACCAATTAAATATAAACACAAAAATGTCACAATGTCCCAGAGACAACAGAGCATCACTGTCCACACAAAAAAGCAAGATAAAGCAGGAGAAACAAGGGACTAGGATACAGATTCAAAACACATCCCTGAGGAAGACACAGCATTGGAACTCCCTGATAAGGAATTCAAAATAATTATATTTAGGTACCTTCAATGGATTGAGAGACAGATCAAGAAAACACTGACAAAATTGAAGAAAGCACAGAGAAAATCCTAGAATAATTTTGAAGGACAATACAAGAACAAAATGACAAAATAAATGAAAAATTAGAAATGATAAAAAATCTACACACAGAAATCCAGATTAATACTAAATTTCCAGAAATAGATAACTCATTGAATGGGCAAAAGAGAAGAATTGAATCAATGGAAGATAGAATTAGTGAGATCAAAGGCAGATACTTCAATACTTCTTGGGAAAGGGAACAATCAGGAAAGAGAACAAAACAAAATGAAGAAAGCCTAAGGTTCATGTACCATCAAAAGGAATAATCTACATGTAACTGGAATTCCAGGACAGGAAGGAATAAAAAAAAAACCACAGAAAAAATTGTCAAAGATTTGTTGGAAGAGAATCTTCCCAGTATGATGAAAGATGAGAATATATCCATTCAAAAAGCCCAATGCACCCCAAACAGGATAGACCTCAAAAGAAAATCACCAAGACATATCATCATCATACTTTCCCAAACAAAAGACAAAGAAATAATCCTGAAAGCAGAAAGGGAAAAACAAAAAGTTACCTACAAGGGGAAACTAATAAGAGTAAGCTTGGATTTCTCCGCAGAAACCATGCAGGTGAGAAGACAAT
>NW_006921742.1:104091-104783 GCF_000298275.1 Orycteropus afer afer | reverse complement strand
TCTGACAAAGGACTTATCTCTAAAATGTATCGAAAACTCCAACACCTTAACAACAAAAAGCTTAACAATCCAATTTAAAAAATGGGCAGACGACGTGAATGGACACTTCACCAAAAAGGATAGTCAGGCAGCGACTTAATACATGAAGAAATGCTCATGATCCTTAGCCATCAGAGAGACACAAATCAAAACAATGAGATACCATCTAACCCCAGCACTAATGGCGAATTTCTACAGGACAGAAAATAACAAATGCTGGTGAGGATGCAGAGAGATTGGGACTCTCATACACTGCTGGTGGGACTGTCAAATAATACAATCACTGTGTAAAACAGTATGGCAATTCCTTATTAAGCTGGAATTAGAAATACCATTTGACCCAGCAATCCCATTACAAGATATATATACTAAAGAATTGAAAGCCAGGGCAAGAACAGGTATATGCACACCCATGTTCATCCCAGCACTAACTACAATAGCTAAAAGATGAAAACAGCATAGGTGCCCATGAACAGAAGAATGGATAACCAAACTATGGTACATACACACAATAGCTGTATTTTTATTCTGAAACTAAAGAGATTAAGAATGCATTATGAGGAGTTCCAGCAAGATGGCGAACTAGGCACAAGGACTGCACAGACGCTCTTCAACAAAGAAAAGGGAAACCAATTAACACAGACACAGAAGAT
>NW_006921742.1:95354-96808 GCF_000298275.1 Orycteropus afer afer | reverse complement strand
AAAAAAAAAAAGAATGCATTATGGGAAAGCAAATGAGTAATTACACTGGTCTCTTTAAGAATTAGGATTTATGCATGGAAGTAAGGACACAGAAATGTAAGATTGATGAGTTAAGTAAAGTTAATGTCAACCTTAATTTCTATTCAGTACATCAACATGTACTAAACCCTAAATAACCCTAAAGAATAATGTAGAATTTACAAAACACTGCATAACAAGGAAGAACTTGGAGGACGTTATGCTGAGTGAAAGAAGTTAATCACATGTAGACAAATATAGTATTAGTTCATTATTGTAAAATGTCTAGGAAAGGTTTACATATGGAAGGGAACTTTGTTGGTTACCAGGGGTGGTAGGGGAGGGGAGGCAACACAGGAAAAAAAAAAAAAAAAGAAAGAAATGCATTGACCTATGTCACTTTAGTTTTGTATATTTCACTGTACATAAATTTTATTTCAAAAAATATATATTTTTTAAAAAAGTTACATACTATATAAGTCCATGTATTTAACAGTAATGAAATTATGGAATTGGAGAACAGTTCAGTGGTTACCAGGGCCACCAGGGCCTAAGGGGCTGGTTGATAGGAGGGAAGTGGATGTTGCTAAAAAAGGTCAACAGGTGAGATCCTTGTGTAATGGATGTGTTATGCATCTTGATTGTATCAATGCTAATATCCTCTTTGGGACATAGTTTTGCAAGATGTTACAATTGGGGAAATGGTATGAAAGGTACATGACATTGCTCTATTATTTCTTACAACTGTCTGCGAATTTACAACGACTTCAAAATAAAAAGTATATTAGAAGATAAAAGAAAAAAAAAAAGAAAATATATTTATAAAATCTTTGAGGTTTACTAAGTGTAAGATTATTCTTAGGGAATGCATGAAATACAATCAATGCATTCCAAAAATAATATGAGACTGCTCTTTATTATAGCACTAATTTTCATAGAAAAAGATAACATGATGATTATTCATTGGGAATTGATTAAATAAATTAAAGTATATGTACACAATGGAAACCTATAGAGTCACTGTCAATTTCTCTCCATAGTATAGTCAAATATAAATGTAAGGGACATTCGAATACATCTCTGTTTTTGTTTACAATATTTCTACATATTAGCTGCCAACTGAACAATAGAAATGTCTATGAGCAGAATATCTACCCCAAGGAGATGTCCCTTAGATCAATCAACCATAAAAAATCAGAAGGACAGTATTTGGTAGGGAAAGCTCAACAAACAGGAAAGTACAGGTAAGAAGAACACAGGGAAGGGGTGATCACTGGGATGACATAGAGGATACAGAGGTGTTTATTGTTGGGAATGTAATCAGTGCCTTGAAAAAAAATGTGTATGAACTATTGAGAATAAAATAAATCTGCTTTGTATATTTGCACCCAAATCACAATTTAAATATATATATATATATATATATATATCAAACT
>NW_006921742.1:88036-95254 GCF_000298275.1 Orycteropus afer afer | reverse complement strand
GTCAAAATAAATATATAAACATATATATATGTTAAACTAAATCACTACAGTTTAAAAAGAAGAGAAAAACAAATATGGCTTGAAAACACTTATGTATAGGGCCAAGAGGTGTGGTTGGGACAGATATAGAAGCTAAGCTATCTATGATATATTTTGTTTTATATGTTGGAGTTGTAAAAATATTTCACAGTATTAAAATAGAAAATTGTATTTAAAAATTGAAAGTAAAATAAACAAATCTATATTTCAAATGGGTAGCACACAGAAAAGTACTTCAAGTGACTTTAAATCACAATAATCTGATTACCTATCCTTAGTATAATGCACTTAAAGACCCCAGAAAAAAAAATGCAAAATACTTTTAACTGTTTTAAGTTAATGGTAATAGCTGTATTTTTATTCTGAAACTAAAGAGATTAAGAATACATTATGGGAAAGCAAATGAGTAATTACACTGATCTCTTAAAGAATTAGGATTTATGCATGGGAGTAAGGACATGGAAATGTAAGATCGATGAGTTAAGTAAAGTTTCTGTCAACCTTAATTTCTATTGAATACATCAATATGAACTCATTATTATTTTCTCTTACAAAAGAAAGAAAATATTTCCTACTTCCGTAGTGATACTGCCTCTGAAACCCAAGGAAGGGTTGCTATGAGTCAGGTCCAACTCGACAGCACATAACAACAACAACAACATGGCCATGAAAGATCTAGAAATAACCAACCTGGTAGAGATGTGCATTTATGGGGCAGCAAATTCACAGGATTGTCCAGGATAATAGTCATTATAGAAAGAAAGGAAGATAGATATATATCAGAGAATACTAAGATCATATTAAAAATACCATAGTCTATTTGAATAGGCTCCTTCCAATGGGACAATTTCATCATCAATTCAAATTAAACTGCAATAGATGAGAGCACATGAGATATGTTTAAACTCATAAACTCATTTTATAAAGTGTAATTTACAAAGTCTCAACAGTCTCATGCCAAATGCTCTTCTTAAAATATGACTTTTTGCCAGGAAACAGTCTTTGTTCCACCTTGTTGAAATTAGGTGGTACTTTTTGTCTACTCTACCCATTGAATTCAGCTGAAGTGATGCCATTTGACTTCCAAGGCTGTCTTCAAAATGCTATTCACTTCTCCCATTTTCTCCTGGGACATTTGCTCTGGAGGAAGTCAGAAATAACTTACCATGTGAGCTTTTTCACTGCCATATTCTAAGGAAGCTCAAACTAGTGTACATGGACCATATGGAGAGGCTCCAAGTCTTCTTGAACAGAGGCAGATTCATGGCAGGCCCCAGCTGCTTAATACTTCACTGTTCAATTTCCAACTACTGTTGACATTAGAAATCCCAAGCATCAGGTATTGCCCTGCTGAGACTTTCCCTAGTTACTAACCACAGAAATAGTGAAAGGTAGGTAAAGGAGTGGAAACAAGACTGGGTAGTCTCCTTCCATAAAGATTTGCTGCCTCAGAAACCCAGGGTTCTATAGTGAGGGTCACTATAAGTCTGAATCGACTCGATGGCAGTGGGTTTGGTGTTTGATTTGGAGCTAAATGAGAAACTTCTGTTGATTTCTGTCACTAAGATTTGGGTTATTTGATGCATTACAGTAGATAACTGGACCAATAAACACAGAAGAATGCTAGAGAACCAACACACAAAAAGAAAGAACAATACAGGTCGGTAAAGGGAAGGAATCAAGCATATGTTCTGCATTGTCTACGCAAACTCTACTTCAGTGTAACCAAAGAATTGATGAGAAAAAGTTTTACTTTATAAAAATATTATGCTGATAAATGAAGAAGAAATGAAAGAATTATATAAAAATATTTTCTAAACCTTAGTGTATTGATGGGAGCTCTGGTGGCATAGTGCCTAAGGCATATGACTGCTAACAAGAAGGCTAGTGGTTCAAATCTACCAGCCACTCCTCGGAAGGAAGATTGGGTGATCTACTTCCATAGTGATCCTGCCTCAGAAACCCAAGGAGGGGTTGCTATTAGTTGCATCTTACTCCACAGCAGTGAGTAGCAGAGTAGTAGTGTATCGATGGACATAGGCAATAAATATCAGCTGCTGACAGATATTATATACTTCCTAATGGAAGAATGTGACATAATCTATGAATAATTCTAGCCAAAAAAAAAAAAGGAAAACAAACAAACACTTGAATCTGGTAAATCCTCTAGATATAATTGTGATTAATAGGAATATAATGGACATAGGGTTATATCAAATGATATGAAAATGATGTAAAACATAAGTTCACACTACAGGAAACTCTACAGGACAAATGACATATTTCTTTCATAAATAAAAAAAAAAAAAACAAAGAGATAAAACCTACAGATAAAATGTAAGTAAGATAAAAGACATATTAACCAGTTTGAACATATGGACCTTATTTGGATAAATGATTCAAGCAAAAGAACCAAAATAAAAATGTTTGGGAAATATGAACAGTGAATGGATTGTTGTAATTATATGTGTCATAGTGATATCATATTCTATTTATTTTTAAATTTTATCTTTTATAGTTATAACTGAAGTATTTGTGCATTAAATAACATTATATCTGGGATTTTCTTCAAGATCATCAAAAAAATAGTGGATTATGGTATAAATAAAAGAAAATTAGCCATAAATTGACAAACATTGAGGTGCAGTGATTGGCATACATAGTTTTTAATGATATTAGCTTCTTCATTTTTGTATATATTTGAAATTTCCCATAAAAAGAATTAAGGATGGGAAAGTTTCTGAAAGGTACATCATCATAATAGAAAATACATTAATGTTCATTGCTAAATTATAAATATATATCTATATATATATATTTCAGTGTTTGAGATTTGTGGATACCATAACAATAGTTCGGTTTTATTCTGATATATTGCTACTTTTTATTAGAGTTAGGAATTGAATGCAAATAACCAAGGGGCTCTACATGCAAAAATACAGTTTTTAACCTACTGCTAATTGGAAAGGGAATACATTTTTTCCTGGAAAGTAATTTTTATAACAGACGTCCCCTGTGCTATCTTCTGCTAGGATTCAATGTCTACAGGGAATCAATATCTCAAATTCAGAACACAAACTTCTCTTTAAGATGGAAAACAATTTAAAAAACACACACCCATATGTACACTCACACACTGTGTATTTTAAAGAAATATATTTTTGCAACCTATCATTACTAATTTTCATATGAAAAACTGGTCAATTGGTCTTTATATTTTATACGGTGCCCTATTCCAAGGTTTTGTTTCCTTTTTTTTTTTTTTTTTGTCTTTCTTCTTTTATTAATTGATCTAATCTATATTATTTTGATTCAAGTAGACAATGGCATACAGGAACCACCATTTTCTCCACAAACTGGGGATAGCTTGTCTCTGCAATTGAAGCATAATCTGTAAATTTCTATATGTGTGTATTATGCTCGTGACAATAAACCAAACATGGTTATAAAACTTTTCCCAACAAAAGATGCTTCTGCTCTTTTAGATATTTATATACATTTGTTATACTCATCTTACATACTATCCATACAAGTTTTATTTTTGGATATAGAAAACTACATACAAACATTAGTGTAAGTGAGTCAAAGAAGTCTTTCTCCACTACTGGATTCTATCAGACTGAGTGATGAAGTAACCGTTAAATCTACAGGGTTTAGTTATCCTAGCACCTGTACAATGTTTAGGTAAAATACTGCATCCCACCCTTGGGAATGAAGCTTTTCTGTAGAGAATTAGACCCTTAGGCAAGGACTAGAGGGAGTGTGTGCTCTTCCTCCTGGTGTTTACCAGCTCAGCTTCAGGGACAAGCAAAACAGAGCTTAAGCTAAACAGGGGTCATTCAGAGGTGAGCAAAGTTCATTCAAAGGTGAATAGAAAGAATGAGTTCTGGGATTAAAATTAATCAAGGAATTTTCAGGGAAGGTTAGATTATGTTCAATATACTACCTACATTTTAGGATGATAATCAATGAGTAATTTCCCTTTAGAAACACTGAGTATATTTCTGTGTGTGTGTGCGTGTGTTTATATATATATATGTTGTTGTTGTTATTTGCCGTCAGGTTGGACCTGATTTACAACGACCCCAACTTGGGTTTCCAAGGCAATATCTCTACGGAAGTAGATTGCTCAACCTTCCTTCTGAGGTTCTGAGGAGTGGCTGGTAGGTTTGAACTGTCAGCCTTCTGGTTAGCAGTCAAGTGTCTTAGGCACTACATTACCAGATATATACCATATATATACCAATATATACATATTTTCAAAATACACATGTATATAAAATATTTCTATATGCGTATATACACACACAATTTCAAAATAACCCAGGGTAAGAGAAGTGTTCTTGAAAACAAATTTAAACGTCCTTTCTCATTAAAACCCTAAATTTGCACATCTCTCTTACTCAAGTGGGAATTTAGCTGCCTTATGGTAGAAATTATAGATGAGAGATCATTTTCAGTGAACACATTTCTAAAAATACATTTTGGAGCACAAATGTAGTTCATTAATAACTGAATGGAATGAAATTGAGTGCTATGGTGCAGCTGTTATATTCATGCACTACGTGTGGGAAAACAAGCAACTATAGCAAATATATATCTCAATCTCAAAGATAATGGGATATAAAATGATAACCTGCACTTACAAACATCACCAAAAGTAATCATTATCAAAAAATTTTTAAAAAATAGGGCACAGAAAACCATGTTATCTTAAACACAGTAAGATAGTGCCTAATGATAAATCTGACTTAGTATCATTCTGACATGACAATAATGCAAAAATCTTATAATGGCTCTGTATATTTAAAAAGGGAGCTCTGGTGGCATAGGGCCTAAAGCACTTGCTGCTAACCAGAAGGCTGGTGGTTCAAACCCACCAGCCACTCCTGGAAAGGAAGGTTGTTGGGCAATCTACTTCCACAGTGATACTGCCTCAGAAACCCAAGGAGGGTTCTCTATGAGTCGGGTCTGACTCCACAGCATATAACAACAACAACAACAGTATTTAAAAAATGTTTTTATGTGTCAAATACATTAAGTCATTCCCCTATCACAAGAGCATTGTTCTTGGTATACTTATTATGGATTATATTTAACAATGGCAAATCAACATAAAAGTATCACAACTTCTCCTTAAAGACATTGATAATCTGTAGATAAGTCAAGCTGTATTCAACCTCAACTTAGTGCTCTGACTTGATACTCTGTTTTCTGTGCAATCATTGCATCCATCAATATCTAATTTTGTGTTTATTCTTAAAATGGAAAGACTGTTCCTTGTCTCTCTCCTCTTTGTGATCATTGACAGAACAGAAAAAGAGAATTTCTAAAATCTGAAGATACTTTGCTTTCCAGCTCCATATTTGTTCTCTAAATTCACTACTATGCCCCCAATCCCTTGCTCTGTTAATGAACTTTGAGAGTAAATATAAAATATTTTATAAAACAAAAAGAAAATCTATTTACCGAGTAAAGGTTTGGATCTATCAAAAAGAATGAGATGTTGGTATGATGCCACCCATTCAGTTTCAGTTCCTACAGACTTCATCCTCTTTGCGTCTATTTTTTGATCAAACAAATAAAAATAAGAACACACACCTACAAAAATGATCATTGCACAGCTGGGTTGATTGAGATATTTTATCTCTAGCTTATTGTCCAAATCTGCCAACTGATTAGCATGTGACAAGGCAAGTGTGGCAAGAGAAATGCAAGCACTCTGTGCACCTTTCTGGACAAGATCTCAGAAGCAAAGCCAGTGTCTGTGGAAAAATACTGAACTCTTCTGCACTTAAATTCAAGTACCTCAGAGATACTCGTCAAGGTATTCTAAGGTATTCCAAACTCAGTGAGAAGGAATTGCTAAAGCAAATGTGTTTACAATAGATAAAGCTTACATTTCCTTAAAACTATTCCTAGACTTTGTTTGAAAGCTGGAAAAAAAACAGTTATTTTCAAAAGATATCTGAGTTGATGATTCCAAAAGCTATATATTCATTGTGAGAGCTGAGAGATTGTTTTCCATTCCTTTGGATATTTGTTTTCAGGTTTTCTTATTATACTTCATCAATTCATGATGGATTATTTGTTACTGATTTTAACTTTATAGTATCATCAGGTGGCAAGGGAAGATTAAAAATGTGTTTGACTTTATTACTTATCTTTATAGCATTATTTATTTATATATTATTTATATATTATATATTTACCATTTATTTTAATCATTAGCCTGCTAGATGACATTTGTGCAAGTGCCACAAAACACATTGCTACGTCTGAGGATTTCTATTTCCTACTTTCCTTGGTTGCTACCTTGTTTTCTAATAACTAATTAATCTCTTGATTTTATGTATATTTAATAAATTCAGAACAGTATACTTTTTAAATTTACATGAGAAGACTGTTGTGTATGATAAATTTTGTGTTACATTCAATACACAAAACATATGAATAATAATTCATATTATCCAATTTTTTAATCTGGAGATTAGATATATTTCAGAATAAATGGTAAGTAATTAGTTTCCTAAGAAACTGAAAGCTAGTTATTATGTAAAATTGAATTATGTTCCATAATAGAATTCATGTTATTATTAGGCACTTAAACATATCCTCAAGCTCATGAAGAGAGAAGATCAAATATATTGTTGTTGTTAGGTTCTGTCAGTTGTTTCCGACTCACAACGACCCTATGCACAGCAGAACGAAACACCACCCGATCCCACACCAGCTCCATTATCCTTGCTATATACTTGAGCCCGTAGTCAAAGTCACTGTGTCAATCCATCTCACTGAAGACCTTCCCCTCTTTTGTCAACCCTCTACTTTACCATGCATGACATCCTTCTCCAGGGAATGCTCCCTTCTGACAATATGACTCATGTAGGTGAGATGAAGTCTGACCATTCTCACTTCCAAGGAGCATTCCAGCTGCATATCCTCCAGGACAGATGTTAGTTCTTTTAGCAGCCCACGGTGCTTTCAGTATTCTTCTCCAGCACCACAACTCAAAAACATTAACTCTTCTTCGGTCTTCCTTATTCATTGTCCAGCTCTCACATGCATATGAGGTGATTGAAAACACCATGGTTTGTGTCAGGTGCACCTTAGTCCTCAAGAAGACATATTTGCTCTTCAGCACTTGAAAGAGGTCCTTTGCAGCTGATTTGCCCAGTG
>NW_006921742.1:86135-87462 GCF_000298275.1 Orycteropus afer afer | reverse complement strand
TGTTCCACGTCCTCTTCTGGCTCCACCTTGCACCTCTGGAAGTTCTCTGTCAATATACTGCTGCAACTGTTTTTTAATTATCTTCAGTAAGATCTTACTTGCATGCGATATTAATGATATTGTTCTACAATTTCTACATTCTATAGGATCACCTTTCTTTGGAATGGGTACAAATATGGATCTCTTCCAGTTAGTTGGCCAGGTAGCTGTCTTCCAAATCTCATGGCATAACTGAGTGAGTGCCTCCAATGGGGTATCCATTTGTTGAAATATCTCAATGGGTATTCCATCAATTCTCGGAGCCTTGTTCTTCGCCAATTCCCTCACTGCAGCTTCAACTTCCTCCTTCAGTACCATTGGTTCTAGATCATATGCCACCTCCTGAAATGGATGAAGATCAACCAGTTCTTTTTGGTACAGTGACTCTGTATTCATTTCATCTACTTTTGATATTTTCTGCATCATTTAATATTTTCCTTCATAGAATCTTTCAATATTGCAATTCGAGGCTTAATTTTTTTCCTCAGTTCTTTCAGCTTGAGAAATGCCAAGCATATTTTTCCCTTTTGGTTTTCTAACTCCTAGTCTCTGCACATTTCAATATACTAATTGCCTTTGTCTGGTTCAGCTGCTCTTTGAAATATTCTGTTCAGCTCTTTGATCTTGTCATTTCTTCCATTTGCTATAGCTACTCTCCACTCAAGGCCAAGTTTCAGGGTCTATTCTGTCATCCATTTTGGTTTTCTCTTTTCTCATCTTTTTAGTCACCTCTTGCTTTCTTCATGGATTGTGTTCTTGACGTCATCCCACTATTATTCTGGTTTTCAGTCATTGGTGTTCAATGCATCAAATCTTATTCTTTAGATGGTCTTTACCTTCAGGGATATATTCAAGATCTTACTTTGGCTCTCGTGGACTTGTTTTAATCATCTTTAAATTCAAGTTAAACTTGCATATGACCAGTTGATGGTCTGTTCCACAATCAGCTCCTGGCCTTGTTTTGGCTGAAGATATTGAGCTTTTCCATCGCTTCTTGGCACACATGTAGTCAATCAGATTCCTGTGTGTTCCATCTGGTGAAGTTCACATGTACAGCTGCCATTTGTGTTGCTGAAAAAAGGTATTTGTAATGAGTAAGTCACTGTTGTTGTTGTTGTTAAGTGCCATCAAGTCGTTTCTGACTCATAGCGACCCCATGCACAGAAGAACGAAACACTGCCCGATCCAGCACCAGCCCCACAATCCCTGCTATACTTGAGCCCATCATCACAGCCACCGTATCAATCCATCTCCTTGAAGGCCTCCCCCTCTTTCGTCGACCCTCCAC
>NW_006921742.1:52868-83053 GCF_000298275.1 Orycteropus afer afer | reverse complement strand
GAGACCCGGTCCCTCTCAGGAGGGTAACAAGGGAAGGTGTTCCGTGCAGATCAGTGAGTGAGCACCAGCCCGCCCGTGCTTACCTTGCTCCCGGAGACCTGGTCCCTCTCGGGAGGGTAACAAGGGAAAGTAAGTCACTGATCTTGCAAAATTCTACCATATCATTTCCAGCATTATTTCTGTCACCAAAGCCAAATTTTCCAACCACCAGTGATTCTTCTTTGTTTCCAACTTCTGGATTCCAGTCACCAGTGATAATTAACACATTCTGATTGCATGTTCGGTCAATTTCAGACTGCAGATGTTGGTAAAATTTTTAATTTCCTCATCTTTGGCTTTGGTACTTGTTGCATAAATTTGAACAATAGTATTAACTGGCCTTCCTTGTAGACATATGGATATTATTCTATCACTGGCAGTGTTTTACTTCAGGATAGATCTCGAAACATTCTTTGTTGTGATGAATGTCTCCCCATTCCTCTTCAACTTTTCATTCCCAGCGTAGTGGATCATATGATTATCTGATTCAAAATGACTAAAACCTGTACATTTCAACTCACTGATGCCTATGATATTGATCTTTATGATTTCCATTTCATTTTTGACAATTTCCAATTTTCCTAGATTCATACTTCATACATCCCCTATTCCAATTATTAATGGAGTCTGTAGCTGTTTTTTCTCATTTTGAGTCATGCCACTTCAGCAAATGGAGATTCTGAATGGTCTACTTTATCCATATCATTAAGGTCAGTTCTACTGTGATGAAGCAGCTCTTTTCCAGTCGTATTTTGAATGCCTTCTGATCTGAGAAGCTCATCTTCCAGCACCATACTGGACAATGTTTCAGGGCTATTAATAAAGTTGTCCACTAATATATCAGACAGTGTTTCACTGCTATTCATAAGGCTTTCCCTGGCCTATTCTTTGAGAAATGGATGGTCTCGTCCTTCTTCCAAGTCTGTCTCAGTCTGGAAGCTCCACTGAAACCCATCTACCATGGGCAACCCTGCTGATATTTGAAACACTGTTAGCACAGCCTCCAGCCTCACAGCAACACACTACCCACCAGCCACTCCCACTCCTCGGAAGGAAGATGGGGCAATCTACTTCCGTAGTGATAGTGCCTCAGAAACCCAAGGAGGAGTCACTATGAGTCGGGTCTGACTTGACAGCACATAACAACAACAACAACATATGTATATGTATATGTATATGTATATATTGGTTTGCTAGATCTTAGAAAAAGACAACTGATATTTTCTAACTTGTTGAAAACACTTTAAAGTTACAATTTGCTTGAGAGAAAAAAGTCCAGTGACGTATTTGTTCAAACCAGTGGAATACAAGACTTAAACAAGTAATGATGTAACTTTTATCTGTCCTAATTTAGTACAAATGATATCATATCTAACACATTTTTTCAACCACCAAATTGATAGATTTTAATTTCCTTTATTGGCTTTCCCAATACATTCTATTCACAAGGAAATAATATGCCACTCTTGCTTGTCTTTTTGTTGTTGTTGTTGTTATTATTATTATTATTCATTTTAAGAGCTTGTTTTATATTCAATGTTATGTGTATATTTAGTTTCACTCCACATTTACCATGTCCAACTCTAACCTAGTCTCTTCTTCTCCGTACCCAGTAACCCACCCCCTGTGCTCCTCACATGTATCCAATCCTGTTTGCACTACATTTCCTCAATTTGAATGTTGGTCCTCTGGTGCTCCATGGTCTATTGCTCTAAGGAATGTAGTACCATAGAATACGTGGGTGTGCCATCCTGGGTTGAGTGGTCTGCATGTATATCTTTGTAACTATTGGGTTGAAAGCCAGCCCCTGGGGGTGAGTTTTATTCCAGGCACAGAATGTATTCCAGGGCCCTAGTGTTGATGTTCTCATCAGATTTCATCTGACCAGTAATTCTGGTCATTATTGAGTTTTTGGATTTTGTTCCATGTTTTTCCTACCACTCTATCCAGGATCTCCAGATTTGATCCTTTCCTAAGTGGTTGGCATTGGTAGCCAGGCATCATCTATTCTTCTGGTCTCAAGGGCCATTGTGTCCTATGACTGATTGATTCCAAATGGCCTTGTTTTTTTTTGCATTTTTCTTCACTTCTGACACTAGGAGAGGATTAGCTGCATCATAAATGGCCTCTTGAAAGCTTTTAAGACCCCAGTCGCTACTCATCAATGTCAGATGCAGATCAAGGCTTTTATGTATTTTATTTTGCCAGTTGAGTCTGGTGTCCCCAAGTACTATGATCCTGAGACAGTAGATCTATTGGATCACTCTGCCATAGTGTCTGGTTGTCTGTGAGGGATTACTCTGTGTCTGTCTTCTATTGTTTCTGTAAGGATTGTAGGTATTTCGTAATACTGGTGCCTATGCAAGATTAGTCTCAGCTGAATCTATCCTTGGTCTAGAGTATACTGTTGTTCACTGACCCCCATCTGATCCTCTCAGGTGTTTATGTGTTTATCTGTAGCCTGGTGTTTGATGTTAATGGTAAGGCAGTATTGTGTACACATCGGTTGGCATTAGCATCTGTTGTCTATCTCTTATGTGCACAATTTGGTGTCCTCCCATTTCCTAATATTATCATGGTGGTCAAAGATCCTTTCCATATATTCCTCCCCTTACCCAAGTCAGTGTGTGGGCTCCAACTAATCCAAAATTAATCCCTCCACTTCCCTGTAACCTACAAAGTGAGTTCCCTTTCCCAAGCAAATCCCTCCTTGTCTTTTTACAGTAATGGGCTCATATAGTACTTGTCTTTCTGCAATTGGCTTATTTCACTCAGCATAATGTCCTACAGGTTCATCCATGTTGTGTGATGATTCATGTATCCTTCATTGTTCTTTAATGTAGCATAGTATTCTATTGTGTGCATGCTCCATAATTTGGTTATTCACTCATCCATTGATAGGCATTTAGGTCATTTCCATCTCTTTGCTATAGTGAATTGTGCTGCGATGAACATAGGTGTACATATGTCTATTCGTGCACTATCTCTCACCTCCTTAGGATATATTCCTAGCAATGGAATTTCTGGGTCAAATGGTACTTCTATTTTCAGCTTCTTAAGCAAACACCGTATCATTTGCCACAATGGTTATACCATTTTACAATCCCACCAGCAGTGCAAAAGAGTTGCCATCTCTCCGGGACCTTACCAGCATTTGTTATTTTCTGACCTGTTGAATTTTGCTGTTATTGCTGGGGTGAGATGATATCTCATTGTTGTTTTGAATTGCATCTTTCTAATGACTAATGATGATGAGCAATTTCTCATTTTTGTTGGCTGCCTGTCTATCTTCTTTGGTGAAGTGTCTGTTCAAGTCTTTTGCCCATTTGTGAATTGGGTTATTTGTCTTTTTGATGTTGAGCTGTTGAAGTTTTCTATAGATTGTAAAGATAAGTCCTTTATCAGATATGTCATAGGAAAATATTTTCTCCCAATCTGTAGGTTCTCTTTTTACCCTTTTGACGAAGTCTTTCGATGCGCATAAGAATTTAATTTTTAAAATGTCCCAGTCATCTAGCTTGTCTTCTACCTCCTGCACATTCTGGGTTATGCTTGATAGTTTATTTATGGTGTAAATTATGGCTCTCAGATTTGCTCCTATTTTACCTTTGATAAATTTTACAGTTTCGGGTTTTACATTTAAGTCTTTGATCCAACTTGAGTTTGTTTTTGTGTATAGGGAGAGGTATGGATCTTGTTTCATTTTTCTGCAGGTGGATATCCAGTTTTGCCAGCACCATTTGTTAAAGAGGCTGTCTCTTCCCCATTTACTGGGTTTTGGATCTTTGTCAAAGATCATTTGTCCATAATGGATGTATATATAGCTGTACTTTCAATTCTGTTCCATTGGTCTATCTGTCTATCATTTTATCAATACCATGCTCTTTTGACTACTGTGGCTGTATAGTAGTTCTTAAGATCTGGGAATGTGAGACCTCCCACTTTGATTTTCTTCTTCAGAAGTGTTCTGCTTATCCGAGGTCTCTTTCCTTTCCATATGAAATTAGTAATTGGTTTTTCCATGTCTTTAAAAAAAATGTGTTGGAATCTGGATCAGGATTGCATTAAATGTGTAGATTTCTTTAGGAAGTATTGACATTTTCACAATATTCAGTCTACCTATCTATGAACAAGGTAGGTTCTTCCATTTATGTATTTATGTAGTGCCCCTGTGTAACCTCATCAGAGACACAAAAGAGCTATACAAAGAAAACAATAAAACATTCTTGCTTCTCTTTTAATTTTCCCAAATAAGCAAAAAAAAAAAAAAAAACCTTGACTGAAACTTAAGTGTACCTCAGTATTCACTCACAACTTCTATTAGGTTTATTTTCTCAACTAAAATATATTACATTTTGGAAATTGGAAGAGACAGGACCAATTGTAGAGCTTTAAACCTGTACTCCTAGGTCATTGTAAATGAATAAATCCTGGGCTTACCTTGAAAGAAAATCTTGGAGGAATAACCCACAGAATATTTGACAGAGTTTAGGGCTATAATATATATCCAGGATAAAATTTCCTTGAGGAATGTTAACTTTAAATTTTTAAAAGGTAAAACACAATCTCATACTAATCACTGTGTTTAGAGTTTTTTTACATTCATAAATATTATTAAAAGAGACTTTTGCTCTGGCAGTGTGAGGAGTACTGTGAATCTACTTGCAAGTGAAAGTGGTGAAAATTATACAAAAACTATTATTTAAATACTCTGAAAATGGTTTCTTGGGCATACAGAAAATTTGCTTAAGAAAATCATCAACAATTCAGTAATAATAGTGTGTGTCTTTGGTATTTGAACTGAGACCTGCCCCCTCCCAACTCAGTAAAACAGAAACTCTACTCCAGACTGGGACAGCCAAGAACACAGGGCTCTTTCTCCATCTAGCTCCCATTCAGAGGGCTAAATTCTCAGAAGGGGGAAAACAATTTTTTTTTCGCCTTCTGCTCCAGGTATCTGTTGCTGAGACTAAGTTCCAGGTGACTATGGATAGGAAGTTGGGGTTCCCTTCTTCTACCACCCCTTGTTCATGGGATAGACTCTCTACTTTGGGCATAATGCCACTGAGAATACTGGAGTGCCAGTTGCCCTTGCTACAGCTCTTAAGGTGTTGTTCATGCCAGGATAGTCAAGTTGAGAAAATCTGAGGCTATAATCTCCCATCCCTCAGTCAACCATGAATCATTCCCTTCCTAAAGCAGAAATGTCACATAGACAAAAGCTCACTATTATCCATACTCCCTGCTTCAGAGATGTGGCTCAAAGTTCTTGCTTAAAGGAAGCAGGTCATAACACTGAGAGTCCCTAATTCTCTTCCCAAAGAGAGTGATTGTTTCATTTGCAACAGATTGTGGAGGACTTTAAGGCTAAGAGTACCCTCTAGAAAGAAAGAAAAAAAAAAGGGAGAAAGAGCTTCTGGTGAAAGGAAATTGAGGAGGAATTTGTTGATTTGTCAGCATAAGGAGCATAAGGAAGCTGGTTGGTTGGTCCTATTTACACTAGACAAAGTCGTGAAAGAACAAGATGAGTTTGGGGCTGCTGAGTCACAACTCAAGGTCCTTATAAAAGGCCTCAGTGTTTCCAGTTGCCCCTTGAAAGAAAATCTTATTTCTTCTAGTAACAGCTGATATTGCTGAAAAAAAAAAAAAAAAAAACACCTAGAGTCTTATTGTAAGTGTGGCTGAATTACAATGCCAATTGAATTGCCAACACAGAATGCCAACACAGAAGTTAAAGTAAGGGGAGAGATTGTGAAGAAATGGGATCCTTAAATGTGGGATGGAGACATATGGGCAGACAGTCAGGAATATGAAGACATGGAGCCTGTAAATTCTGTCAAATCCCTCCTGCCAAGAGCATTATCCCTCCCATTTGAAGGCATTACTATAAAATCATTATTCTTTCCACCACTATTTGGTGGAATTAACTCAACTGTTCTTGCTGGGTCATCGCCTGAGTCCGATGCCATGGAAGACATTGCTGACTGTTCTCAGGAATTGCACCCTCCACCCATTGTTGCTGCTAGACCTATAACTAAACTTAAGTTCAAGCAAGCCTCAAAAGGTAAAATAGAAAGTGTGATCAAGGAAGTGGTATGCTATACCTGAAAAGACTCACTTGATTTTGCTAACATGTACAGACAGAAACCTGGAGAATATATGTGGGAATAGCTATTCAGGGTGTGGAATGATGGTACAAGGAATGTAACATTGGTCTGATTTTATTGATTTAGGTCCAGTAATTATGGATTCTTCATTCAGTGTTTCAGCTCAAGAAGTTAGAAAAGGATCTAATTGTTTATTTGGTTGACTTACTGAAGCATGGATTATGCAGTGACCCACCTTAACTCAAGCTAAATTACCATACCTGCCTTGGTATAATGTAGAAAGTATCCAGAGGCTGAGGGAAATTGACACGTTAGAATGGATTTATCAGATTAGACCAATAGACTCAGAAATGGAGAGTCCAGAGGATACACGTTTTACCACTACAGTGTGGAACAAATTTGTGAAGGAAACCCCAGCATCTTTGAAGACTACTGTGATTGGTGTTTGATGTCAGCCAGATTTGACAGTGGGAACTGCCCTAATGGAATTAAGACATTTAACTACAATAGGACTGCTTGGACTCTATGGTGGTAGGGGCCAAGAGGCGGCAGTTAAATGACAAAGACAAGGTGGGTGTAGTTATCATAATGCACAGCAACATCAAAACACACATCAGAATACTCTGATTCTTGTGGGATTATGGCATTAACTACTTAGGCATGGTGTTCCCAGGATACATGGGAAATCTACTAAATGTTTGCCTGATCTGTACAGATAGAATTCTAGGTCACATGAACAGCAACCTAGATTGAATCATCAGAATATAGAATCATGGGCATTCAATCAATTCCCAGACTTGAGTTGGTTTACAGACCCACAACCCCTTGAATGAAGGAGAGACCATGTCCCCTTGAGGTAGGACCCTACTATATTTCCAAAAATGATACTGTCAATCTTCCTCCCAGCCTTCCCCCAAGGGATCTGAGACCTTTTACAAGAGTGACTATTCATTGGGGAAAAGAAACTGATCAGACTTTTGGGGGATTACTGGATATTAGCTTGAAATGACACTGAGACCCAAAACATCACTGTGACCATCCGGTCAAAGTGGGGGCATATGGAGGTCAAGTTATTGATGAAGTCTTAGCTTAGGTGCATCTCACAGTAGGTCACTGAACCCATCCTGTAGTGATGTCCCAAGTTCCAGAATGCATCATTGGAATGGATATACTCAGCAATTGGCAAAATACCCTGACATGTGGAGGAAGGGCTATTATGGTAGGAAAAGCCAAGTGGAAGCCATTAGAACTGCTTTTACCTACAAAAATAGTAAACCAAAAGCAATATCACATCTCTGGAGGGATTGAAGACATTACTGTCACTATCAAGGACCTGAACGATGCAGGCATGGTGATTCCCACCACATGCCCATTTAACTCATCTATTTGGCCTGTGCAAAAAAGAGATGAATTTTGGAGAATGACAGTGGATTATCATAAACTTAATCAGCTGATGAATCAAATTGCAGCTGCTGTTCCTGATGTGGATTCATTGCTTGAGCAAATTAATACATCTACTCATAATTGGTATGCAGCTATTGATCTAGCCAATGCCTTTTTCTCAACACCAATTTCAAAGGATCATCAGAAGCAGTTTGTCTTCAGCTGCCAAGACCAAAAATATACTTTCACAGTGCTTTCTCAGGGGTATATCAACTCTCCAGGACTATGTCATAATTTATTCCTTAGGGATCTTGATTGCCTTTCTCTTCCACATCATGTTGGTTCATTACATTGATGACATTATGCTGATTGGACCTAGTAAGGTGGAAGTATCAATGACTCTAGACTTATTGGTCAGACATATGCCTGGTAATAAACGCAACACACTACTGTCGAGTCGGATCAGACTCATAGTGACCCTTCCTTGGGTTTCCAAGGCAGTATCACTATGGAAGTAGATTCCCCAACCCTCCTTCCAAGGAGTGGCTGGTGGGTTTGACCCACCAGCCTTCTGGTTGGCAGTCAAATGCCTTAGGCGCTACGCCACCAGAGCTGCAATCTGCCTGCTAGAGGGATGGAATAGAGGGTGTGAAATTAACCCAACAAAACTTCAGGCACCTTCCACTTCAGTGAAATTTCTAGGGGTCTGGTGGTGTGGGGCATGTTGAGATATTCCTACTAAAGTGAAGGGTAAGTTATTGTATCTGGCTTCCCTCACAACTGAAAAGGAGACACAACGTCTGCTGGGCCTCTTTGGATTTTGGAGGCAACATATCCCTCATTTGGGTGTATTGCTTTGACCTATTTATCAATTAACTTGAAAAGCTGCTAGTTTTAAGTGGGGCCCAGAACAACAGAAGGTTCTACAACAGGTTCAGGCTACCGTGCAAGCTGCTCTGCCACTTGGGCCATATGATCCATCTCATTAAACGGTGCTTGAAGTGTCTGTGGCAATAGAGATGCTGTTTGGATCTTTGGAAGTCCTCTATTAGTGAATTTCATTGCAGACCCTTTTGGATTTTGGAGCAGAGCCTTGCCATCCTCTGCAGATAACTACTCTCTTTTTTAGAAACAGCTTTTGTCTTGTTACTGGGCTTTAGCAGAGACTGAACGTCTTACCATGGGCCACCAAGTCACCATGTGGCTTGAGCTTCCCATCATTACTTGGGTGTTGTGACCCACAGAGTCATAAAATTGGACATGTATAACAGTGCTCCATCTTTAAATTGAAGTGGTATATAAGAGATTGGGCTTGAACAAGACTTGAGGGTGCAAGTAAGTTGCATGAAGAAGTAGCTCAAATGCCTATGGTCTCCTCTCCAGTCACCTTCCCTCTCCCACTCTGAACCTATGGCCTCATGGGAAGTTCTTTATAATCAGTTGATTGACTACAATAACACTCATGCCTGGTTTACTGATGGTTCTGCATGATACGCAGGCACCACTCAGAAGTGGACAGCAATGGCACTACAACCCCTTTCTGGGACTTCCCTGATAGACAGTTGCAAAGGGAAATCCCTTCAATGGGCAGAACTTCAAGCCATGCATCTAGCTGTCCACTTTGCATGGAAGGAAAAATGGCCAGATGTACAATTGTATATGGATTCATGGGCTGTGACCAATGGTTTGGCTGCATGGTCTGGGACTTGGAAATAGCAGGATTGTAAAACTGGTGACAAGGAGGTATGGGGAAGAGGTATGGGGAAAAGTTATGTGGATAGATCTCCCTGAATGGGCCAGAGGAGTAAAGATATTTGTGTCTCATGTGAATGCCCACCAAAAGGTGACCTCAGCAGAGAAAGACTCTTAACAATCAAGTGGCTAGGATGACGCAT
The DNA here is from genome assembly GCF_000298275.1 of Orycteropus afer afer. NCBI lineage: Eukaryota > Metazoa > Chordata > Mammalia > Tubulidentata > Orycteropodidae > Orycteropus > Orycteropus afer. Next base: position 73,629 of record NW_006921742.1, on the reverse strand, counting down.
TCTGTGGAAACAAGTCATTTTTTTTCTCAAGCTACTGCTGTTATTGCCCAGTGGGCTCATGAACAAAGTGGCCATGGTGGAAAGGATGGAGGTTATTCATGGGCTAAGAAACATGACTTTCACTTATCAAAGCCAATTTGGCTACCATCATGCTCAGTCCCAAATCTGCCAGCAGGAGAGACCAACATTGCATCCACAATACAGAACCATTCCTTGAGGTGATCAGCCAGCAACCTGGTGGCAAGTTGATTACATTGGACCACTTCCATCATGGAAAGGACAGCATTTTGCTCTTATTGGAATAGATAGATATTCTGGATTTGGATTCACCTTCCCTGCACCCAAAGATTCTGCCAAAACTACTATCCATGGACTTACAGAATGCCTTATCCACTGTCTTGGTACCCCACACAGCAATCCTTCAGATGAAGGGACTCACTTTACAGCAAATGCAATGCAGCTATGGGCCTATGCTCAGGGAATTCACTGGTCTTACCATGTTCTCCATCATCCTGAAGAATCTGGCTTGATAAAACAATGGAATAGCGTACTGAAAACACAGTAATGACACCAGATAGGTGGCAATACCTTGAAGGTTTGGGGCAATATTCTCCAGGAAGCTGTATATGCTCTAAGCCAGAGTCCAATATATGGTGCAGTTTCTCCAATAGCCAGCATTCATGGGTCCAGGAACCAAGGGGTGGAAATGGAAGTGGTATGACTCACTATCACCCCTAGTGGCCCACTCAAAAAAATTTTGCTTCCTGTCCTTGTGACCCTATGCTCTACAGGTTTGGAGGTCTAAGTCCTAAAGGGAGGAACACTCCCACCTGGAGACACAATACTGATTGCATTGAACTAGAAGTTCAGAATGTCACCTAACTATTTTGGGTTCCTCATGCCTCTGGATCAACAAACAAAGAAGGCAGTTACTGAACTGTCTTGTGTTATAGATCCTGGTTACCAAGAGGAAATTGGTTTTCTATTACATAATAGAAGTGAAAAAATAGTATGTCTGGAATAGAGGAGATTCTTTAGACATCTCTTAGTCCTACCATGCCTGCGATTAAAGTCAATGGAAAACTATAGCAACCCAATTCTGATATAACTGCTAATGGCCTAGACCCTTGAGGAATGAATATTTGGGTCACTTCACCGGGCAAAGAATCACAACTAGCTGAGGTGCTTTCTGAGGGCAAGGAAAACACAGAACATGTGGTTGAAGAATATAGTTCTGAATACCAACTATGACCCCATGACCAGTTGCAGAAATGAAGACTTTGATTGTTATATTTCTTAATTGTATGTGGGCATCAAATATCTTTGTTTTCTTCTGTTATGAACTGTAAAATGTTAACAGTGTTAAGGCATTTTTGGTTGTGCATGTGTTAGTGTATCATGTCAGGTGCAAATATGACTTTATTGTTGTCCTTATTTAAAGATTAAATGTGGTTAAGGAGAAGTGTACAAGTGCCACATTGACAGGGGGTGGACTGTGATAGTTGGGGCTGTGTGTCAACTTGGCTGGATCATGATTCTGAGTAGTTTAATCAGTTGTGAGGTGATTATCCCATAATGAGATCAGATGTATATGCTTTGAGCAGGCAATCCATCAAAAAGGAGTTTCTCTAGGAATGTGGCCTGCTTCTTACTCATATATATATATATACATATGGAGCTCTTTGGAAAATCAGAGAACCTTCTCTGGATTTGGAACCTGTTGTGCCTCCTACAACTGTCCATGAGCAATCCTCTGCCTGGTGATCTTGCATTCATCATCTGCAGAAGTCAATTGCCTTCCAACCTGGAGCATATTGATTCCTGCAGCTGCGTGATTTGGGAAAAGCCTTCAGCTTGATGTTTGATCCAGAAACTTGGGACTTGCCAGCCTCTATAACTGTGTGAGTCATTTTCCTAAGATAAATTTCTCTATACATATACATAAGCTTTACTGGTTTTGTTTCTCTAGAGAACCCAGCCTAATACAGGCATGATACCTAAAGGAAATGGGATTTTTTTTTTTGAGGTGATGAATGTATTCTAAAATTAGCTATAATATAGTTGCATATATCAATGAATATACTGAAAAACTTAGAACTTTACACTTTATAAAGATGAATTTTATGATATGTGATTGTATCTCAAGATAACCATTTTAAAAAATCTAAAAACAATGTCTATTATTAACTTTTTCACAGGTCTTGTTATAAACTTATAACTGGAGTTATACATATATTTACATGCTTTGAGTTTTACTTTTACTTTTTCTCATTGTAAAAACTTTCGATCACATAATTTCTATCCTCAACACTTTTATTTTTTCTAGTACAATCTCTACACAAATTGCTACTTTAGCAAATACCTAGCACTAGTATTATTGGATATTTGTTACGAGAGGAGTTATGAAAAGTGAGTTATATCCTCAAAACCCCTATAATATAATGCACATTTGATTTCTAGCTTTATCTTTACTATTTATCATCTGTTAATTTGCAGTGCCTAAGATATTTGACTACTAACCAGAAGGTTGGTGGTTCAAACCCACCAGCCACTCTATGGAAGAAAGACAAGGTAATCTACTTCTGTAAAGATTTACTGTCTCAGAAACACAATGGGGCTGCTATGAGTTGGACTTGACTCAGTGGCGGTAGGTTTGGTTTGCTTTTGGTTTATCAACTCTTTAAAACTCAGTTTGCTCACAGCAAAAAGTTAGAAACAATCTAAGTGCCCCCCACTGGATGAATGAATAAACAAAATGTGGCATGTACATACAATCAGATACTACACAGCTATGGAGGATAATGATGAGTTCCCATAATATATTTTAACATGTATGATTCTGAAGAACATGTTGTTGAGTTAAACAAGGCAATCACAAAATGATAAAATTTCTATGATTGTACTTTTATAAGATGGTAAGAATACATATACATAGAGAAACGGAATTCATTGGTGATTACCAGGGATGGGAAAGGGTGGGAGGGTGTATGACGGTCTAGAAAGTAAAACCAAAACCCAGTAAGTTGCTGTAAAGTTGATTCTGACTCATAGCAACCCTAGATAGACATTTGTTACTTTGGTGATGGGAAAGGCAATACTGAATGTTGGTGAAGCATGCATAGCTCGCCCAGGGTAAATGACGACACTTAACAGTACACTAGAATAAGAGCAATGTTTGTTAAATGCTATAATATACACAATTTTGCCAAGAAATTTGTGAGACAGCCACCTAGACTATCATGATATTTGTGCCCATTCCAAAAAAAGGTGAACCAAGAGAATGCAGAAATTACTGAACAGTATCATTAATACTACATGCAAGTAAAATTTTGCTGAGGATAATTCAGAAACAGTTACAATAGTACATCAACAGAGAACTGCCAGAAATTCTAGCCAAGTTTAGAAGAGAACATGGAACAAGGGATATCATTGCTGATGTCAGAAGGGTCACAGCTAAAAGCTGAGAATACTAGAAAGCTACCTACTTGTGTGTGTGTGTGTGTGTGTGTGTGTGTTTGACTATGCAAAGCCATTTGATTTTGTGACGCATAACAAATTATGAATGACATTGTGAAGAATGGGAATTCCAGAACCCTTAACTGTGCTCATGAGGAAAATGTACATAGACCAAAAGGCAGTTGTTTAATACTGAACAGGGAGATATTCCAAGTTTTAAAATCAGGAAAGATGTGCATCAGGGCTGTGTCCTCCATACCTATTCCATCTGTATGATGAGAAAGCATTCCAAGAAAGTGGACTACATGAAGTAAAATGTGGCATCAAGATTGGAGGAAGACTCATTAATCACCTCCAGTATGCAGATGATACAAATTTGCTTGCTAAAAGTGAAGGTGACTTGAAGTACTTACTGATGAATATCAAAGACCACACCCTTCAGTACAGATTAGACCTAAGCATAAAAAAAAAAAAAAATTGTAACAACTGGACTAATAAGGAGCTCTGGTGTTGAAGTGCCAAGGGCATTTGACTGCTAACCAGAAGGCTGACAATTCAAACCCACCCACCACTTCATGGAAGGAAAACTGGACAATCTACTTCCGCAAAGATTTACTGCCTCACAAACCCAAAGGGGGTAACTGTGAGTCAGAATTGACTCGATGGCAGTGAGTTTGGTTTTGGTTTGGTTTGGACTAATAAGTAACATCATGATAAATGGAGAAAAGACTGAAGTTGTCAAGGATTTCATTTTACTTGGATCCACATTTAATGCTCATGAAAAGAGTTGCAAAAGACATCTTTAAAGTGCTGGAAAGCAAAGATTTCACCTTGAGGATTAAGGTATGCCTGATGCAAGCCAAGGTATTTTCAATTGCCTCATATATGTATGAAAGCTGGACAATTAATAAGGAAGACCAAAGAATAATTGATGCATTTAAATTATAGTATTGGAAAAGAATTTTAATATACCATGATCTGCCAGAAGAATAAGCAAGTCTGTGTTGGAAAATGTAGAGCCATAATGCTCCTTAGAAGTGAGGATGGCAAGACATCCTTTCACATTGGACATGTTATCAGGAGAAGGACATCGTGCCTGGGAAATTAGAGGGTCAGCAAGAAGGAGGAAGACCCTCAACAGATGGCTCCAATACAGCAATGATTGTGAGAATGGTGCCAGACAGCGTCTAGTTCTGTTGTACATAGGGTCACTATGAGTAGGAACTGATTTGAGGGCACCTAACAACAATACCAAAATTACAGTAATAGCAATAACAACCAAAACATAAGTGTGTGGTTACATAGGTAGATACTTATGCATACATATATGTTAGTAGGAAGTTACATGAGTGTATACATGGTGCACATATCTGTGGTGGCATAGTGCCTAAGACAACTGACTGCTAACCAGAAGGCTGGTGGTTCAAACCACTGGCCACTCCTCAGAAGGAAGACTGGAATATCTACTTCAGTAGAGATACCACCCTGGAAATCCAAGGAGGGGTCATTATGAGTCAGAAGCAACTCGATGGCAGTGAGTTGGTTGATTATTTGGTAGACATATGTATGCACATATATTTGTGTGCTACATATATTTTCATGTTATAACAAAGCACATAGTGGGCACAGTAACAGATACTTCCTAGGTATAGCCAAACACCTCATGGAGTTGGTTTACTGGATTTGAAGGCTTAGAACCATAGCCTCATGGGCAATTCAGTCCATTGGCATAACATAGTTCATAAACTTTGTGTTCTATATCCTATATCTATATCCTTCGGTGAGTAGGGTCTGGGATCTTAAGAGCTTGCAAGTAGCCATCTAAGACTCAACTATTGGTCTCTATTCTTCTGGAGCAGAAGAGAAAAAAAAAAAAAAAAAAGGAAACCAAAGACTGAAAGAAGAAACTAATATACTAGAGGAACCACAGCCTCACTTACGCTGAAAACAAAAGGACCAGATGGTGCCCGCCTACTACTACTGACATTCCTGCCCATGGACACAGTAGATGGTCTTGGATAGAATGGAATAGAAATGTAAAACAAAACTCAAATTATTAAAAAAAAAAAAAAAAAAAGAATTAGCCATAATGAGCCAGAAGGGATGAGAAGAACTGAAATTATTTATCTGAGATAACCTTTAAACTTGATAATGAAACCATACCCGAAGGTCACCTTTCAACAAACTACGGTGAAACCTGTAAGAGCTGGAAATCAAAGGGATTGTTTTGTTTTTCTGGATCTTGCAAGTGTTCCACCTTTGACAGGGTGCAGCTTTACAACTTTTCTGCATTTCCTTGGAGTGAGAAACATTTGAGTTTTCCTTCCCTGACAAGTTTCCCTGTTACACAGGTTTTGTTTTCATTGTAACAAATTGGTTCATAAAATAAACAATATCATTCATGATTACTGTGTTCCTTTAAAAAATTATCTATTTGTGACCAAACGGTCAAGATTTATCCTAAAGCAAAGATGAAAAGCTGACTCATCCCCTAAAGCAAAGGGGAGGCAGGGAAACCAGATTAATTGGAAGGGAACAACAAGAACTGAAAGAAAGAAGATAGTGACACATGGAGAAAATATAACCAATGTCATTGAACAATATGAATAGAAATTATTAAAAAAAATTAACGTAAACTACCACTAAAAACAATAAAATATTATAATGAAGAATAAAGGAGCTCTGGTAGCACGATTCAAACCCACCAGCCACTCCTCCGAAGATTCAAACCCACCACACCACTTCTGTAGTGATACCACATTGAAACCCAAGGAGGGGTCTCTATGATTCGGGTCCAACTCAACAGCACATAACAACAACAATAAAGAATAAAGAAATTTATTTTCTATCTGTAAGATTTATTTAAAAATATGCTTACTTGTTTTATTTTGGTGATCGAATGAGATATATTAACATCTTCACCAAATGCCTGGACCATAGTAGACATTAAGTAGATGTTTACCTGGGAGCTCTGGTGGCATAGTGCTTAAGGCATTTGACTGCTAACCAGAAGGCAGGAGGTTCAAACCCACCAGCCACTCCTCAGAGGGAAGGTTGGGCAATCTACTTCTGTAGTGATACTGCCTCAGAAACCCAAGGAAGGGTCACTGTGAGTCGGATCTGACTTGACGGCAGTGAGTTTCATTTTGGTTTTGGTTTAGCGTAAAGATACCAACAACAACAACAAAAAAGCTCTGGTGGCATAGTCCCTAAGGTATTTGACTGCTAACCTAAAGGCTGGCAGTTCAAACCCACCAGCCACTCCCGGGAAGAGAGATTGGGGAATCTATTTGTAGTGTATAGATAGGATGAGTTTTTCCCTTTTATTCTTTTCATCCATGGGATGTTACAATTCAATAAACTACGAATTATAACAGAAGCTTGAAGCTGGTTTTTTCTTTTTTTTCCAAAATTAGAAGAAATAACCTGTTTCCACTAGAATAAATGACTTTTTACTATATTAATTAATAGTAATGTCAGTGTCATAAAGAGTAGTCATTACATTTACCTTTTTTGAATACCACTCTCAGAACTAAATCTATTTGAAAATAGAAAAATTTTAAAGCTAAATATTTATTTTTCTTATTATATACTTCTCACTTAAATTTTAAATATTATTTTCAGATTAGTTTTATCTCAGTTTTTATGAGAAAAAGTTCTTTTTCTTCAATATTAAAAGGTACTGATACTTAAATTATATTTGTTTTTAGTATGAAAAATAAATGTACACATATTTGGTGACTATTTCCTTTATGGTTGTCCATTTTCTAAGAGCTTAGTAATTTGTAGGTAGGGAGAATTACATCAGTCTGAATTAGAGTGGGGCGAAACACCAATTATCTCTAAGCTTTGTTGGGCCTGCTGTAATGGATAGTCATGGATGGGAGCTCAACGGATGGGAGTCTTTAAATATAAGTGTACTATATTTAACAGGTTAACTATCTTTCTGACCTTATAACCTGGTATGGATCCATTTAGTAAGTTTTTTCTTCTTAGATCACGGAAAGGTGGACTCAAAATATCACAGGTTAAATGCAAATTCTGAATTTCTAGAGTTCACATTTTAGTACTATAATATATTTTATAATGTTCACCTTTATTTGGCTAGTATCAGATTGGGATTACTTTAGTTTCAAATTTTAACACAAACACCTATAAATTGCTCCTACACAGTAGGAGGGCAATTGTTTTTTTATTATATCTCTCTTGACTTCATGTCTTAGTTGTCTGTCCTCCTCTCAATAAATGTTAGTTGATAGTAATTCCACCATGAAAACTCTCTCAAATGGCAACATTGTTTATCCTGTAATATTAATGGGGCACATCAGAACTATGACACTTAACTCAGACTTTTATTTCAGCAATTTTCTATCCTATTTACTTTAACTGGCACCCCTAGAGTTACAGTGTTTTATTGGCTTAGTGTAAATGTGCTATTGTTACTTATGGGTTAAGCAGGTAGGCTGATTGCATTAATAAAAATTGATAAGTAGGCAGGTTATCCTTCCTAATTTATTTCCATGGCAACAGACAAGCAACCATGCCTTGTTTCTCAGGAGCAGAATGCTAATAATCAAATAAGCCTTACCCAGATGAATATATAACACAGTTTACTGATATAAATGTCTCAACATTGTATATTATCCTGAGGAGAAATACACACTAATTTTGCATCTAAGTTACATGATGGATATACTCAGGAGAATGAAAAAAATGAGAAAGCTCCTCTGGAACATCAAAATTTTTCATCAAAGTAATGTATTTTAAATAGTATGTACAGTGAACAATTTAATTCTCTGACACACATATGGTTTATTTTGGGAGGTGCTTCTATTACAGAAAAATGTACAATGCATAGCTATTTTGACATCTCAGAAAATAATGTGTCCTGCACAAAAGTTCAATTAAGCAATAATCCCTGAGAAAAATGGTCATTACTAGCAGTTAATGATTGGTTTGTTAGTTAATGGTCCAAGGCGGGCTGAGGGCGGTTAAGACTCTAACAAACGAGTGTGAATCACAGCAGTGGCTTGTGAATTGTAGCAGTGAGGCATTTTAAAGGATTTTTTTTTCCCTGAGTAGAAACTACTTTTAATGGTTTATGATAGCAATAATGTGCTTTTTAAGATTGATTATAACATAGGATAGTCCCTGAAACCACTGATATTTCTAACAAATTAGCAATTGATTTCCTACTGATACACTTACCCTAAATTTACAGATGTGCTTTTGTTTTAGAATGTAAACACCTATATTAGACATACATATTGGTCATTGGTTAAAAATAGATGCAATGATAGCTAAGCTAAAAATAACGTTCCTAATTTAGTGGTTTTCTGGGTTAAAAATACTGTGTGGATCTTTATTAGTGGTAATTGTGTATTTTCTGTCATTTTCTTGGCTGGCAAGTTTTGACCTGCGTTATTAGTTTAACTTTATCTAGAAATGAGATCACCCACAGAGTTTTCTCTTAAAAGGCTTTTAGATTATAGAATGGGTTCTGGAAGTCCCCCACCTCCAGAGCTCCCAGGAGAGGAAAATGCCATTGACTCCTTTGTCTTGAAACTATGTTCTCATGCGTTCAAGGGTAATTTAACAGAATAGATGTGCCATATTCAGAATTCCTTTACCTAACATCAGCAGATATCTTATCTCTTCTCTATTTTAATCCATAGGAAATTAGGCTTCATTAGTCTGGGTGCTTGCCTCACAAAACTACTTGTAATGAAACCACAATAGCTTCTGGGATACAGGAAGTCTTCATCTACTTTCAGAAATAAGACTTTGTATTTAGCTTCAATTAAGTCTGGTCAACTGGTGAATTGATGGGGGGAAGGGAACAGTCAAAATGACAATGTGACTAGCTAGATATATTCTTGAAAAATATTAACTGATTTCTTTCAAAATTAGCTTTCCAATTCATTGAATTTACATTTTGCAGGTATCAGCTAGAATTTGGAATTGGCTGGAAGCACAGAGGTCAGGAGGAGGAGAGACTCATCTAATTCTTTGAACATAGAATATACAAGTATTAGCAATTGAAATATTTGGTTAAAATTCTCCTTTACTATCACAACATCTTATTAAAGTTTCTACCATTTACATTTGCCATTGTGAAAAAAATTTTCCTATGAGAAACTTACTTTGATCCAAAGCAAAACAACATTTATCTCTCTCTCTCTCACCACACTCACATACTTGCACCCCAAAACCCACTGCCATTGAATAAATGCCTACTCAGAGTGACCTCCATTATGTTTCCGAGGCTGTAAATCTTTACAAAAGTAAATTGTCTCATCGTTCTCCTAAGGAATAGCTGGTGGGTTTGAACTACCAACCTTCTGGTTAGCATCCAAATGCCTTACCCAATATGCCACCAGAGCTACTATACCAATAGACACACAAAGACAAGCAACTAACACTTGATGAAAGAGGTTTGTTATTGTAACTGTACAGAGGAATAAAATGAGATTCACAGGAGCTAAACAGCCTGTGTGGTGGCACACAAGAATAATTCAAAACAATGACGCAAATTCAAATCATAAGGTTGATTGTTTCTATTATCGAAAAAAAAATCAGAGGAATAAAAACAATAAAGTAACAAAATTTTACCCTAAACACAATGCAAACAATTTTGTAAAAGCATTGTAACAGTTTGAAGCTAGTATTTTCAGATTCAGAATCAGTGATTACATTATAAAAGAATAGTCACCAATCTAAAATATCAGAACTAAAGCTTTTTTTTTTCCCCCTGAGAATAATTTAATTTTATAAATAATTTAAACACAGTAAAAACCTCTCTTTGATCCATGATACATTTCAACTTCAGTATCAAATAGAGGTCAACTAAAGCTCAATAAATTTGGTTCTTATCTTGGGTCAAAATGAGTTCCAGGAAGTAATCTGATTTATGCATAACATTGACATCCAACTCATACATACACAGAAAAGTGAAGCTTTGGGTACTTGCGAATTCATCAATTCATTCTGTATATGTTCCAATCTTATTTCTATTTGTTAAACCAATCTATTATTCATTGTATTTTTGCTCCTAATGATGTATATTTGTGTTCGGAAGAAAGACAACACTTGATGTTAGATAAAGAATTGATGATACATAAATAATGACTATTAGCCCAATAAAGACGTGCTGTCAGCAGAATATCCTCCCTTTCTAACTTAATTGGGAATGCAGTGCAGTGTGTACATTATGTTGCTCCAATTAATTCAAATCATTCCTAATTGGGATCTCTTAAATAACTCCCTCCTGGGTCTAGAGAGGAAATTGAATCAAGCATTAAATCAGGAAGTCATCTCTATCTTTAAATATATTGTTGTTATTCATAATCAAATATGCTGATGTTGATGTTACTCAAGATTAAGAAAAAAAATTATTTTCATGCACTTTGTTAGTATGTGGGTATTGGTTACCAACAGTCGTGGCTAACTGAAAAAGGCAAAACCCAGTGAAATATTAAATGCATATTGATTACTGTGGGGATATAAAATAACTTACTTGGAATATTTAGGATAGAAAACCAGTGATGGTAATAGAAGCCTAGAAACAGCAAGAGTTGATTAAATTATGTGAGTGAGAATAAACCTCATTACTATGAGTGATGGTGTAGAGATGATGATAAGGAGGAGATAATATTAATGGCAAAATAGATAATGGGAAAGGAGGTTTAAGGCGGAAATACTAATGATAGTTACACAAAGAAAATAAACAATAGCTTTTAACAAGGGAACCACATGGTGGGAGGATAAATAAAGAGGGGTGCATATTGCATGATGAGGAGTACTCCTAATCAGTTTTTCAGACCACAACTGATACTGTGTTGTAAGTGTGTATTGAGGAAGGTTGGGTAAGGACTATTAAGTGTTTAGCATAAAATAATAGAGGATTACTTTGGGCAGTTATAACTACTTTCAAATATACAAACTTTATCACTTGGAAGAAAAATTACACTCACAAAAATTAGTCTTCCCTAAAGTCCAGAGTTAGAAATAATATGTAAGAATTAGATGAAGGCAAATTCAGCTTAATATAAGAAAATTATTTTTACTATAAGTGAAACCTTCTGAAAGAGTTCATGTGGAAACTGCTTGATATAGATTGTCCAATTGCTATGAATATAAGAGATTAAACTAAATAATCTCTAATTCTGATTCTTATTCTAAAAACTGATTACTCCCCAGTTTGGGGAATTTTGCTTACCTGGGTGTTTTGGTTACCCGGTGCTGCTCTGACAGAAATCTACCACAAATGGGATGGCTTGAAGAAACAGGAGTTTATTCTCTAATAGTTTGGAGGCTTTAAGTCCAAGTTCAAAGTGCCAGGCTCTAGGGGCTGGCTGAAAGCCCCTCAAATTTAGGCTTCAGCTCTGCTTCCTGCTCCCGGCCCACTGAAGTTAGAGGCTTTTCTTCAGACAGCTATTGGCTGCTGAGGCTGACAAGTCCACAGTTGACAAGTAACAAGGAATAGTCCCAATGTTACCAATCCACGTGGCAGGCCATTAATTCAAGTCCATTGAAAGTCCCAAGGTCAGCAGAGCATAGCAGGCTATTGAACAACGACACAGATACATGCAGGGTTCAAACAAGCCATAAGCTACAGACTATCGCAGTCTTCTCCTTATGTACAGGAAGCAGACCACATCCCTAAGGCAGGTACTCAGCTGTGTGTGGTAGAGTCCATCATGCAGCTGATTACCAGTCTCATCATGGGTAATACTACATTCAGCTGCCCAGCACCTACTTAAATTGACACACAAATTTAACTACCACACGGGGGTTTAGAGTTTGTTTGGCTGGAAAAGAGGTTTTGAGGTGTCCTGAGCCAGACTGGAGAATTTTAACTAGTGATAATAAAGATTAGCCATTATTCCAGGTAGTTTCTAAAATCTAGAGATATGTTTAGATTACCCTGGCATCCTTGGATGGGAAGAGAAGAGAGGAAGTTGAAGTGGGTAGATGAAACTTCAACCAAATATATTTATGAGCACAACCAACACTCTTCTGCCATTTATCTACAGTTAAACTATGATTGTGTCTACTGACTTCTCTCTGAGCTCATTTTCCTCAGTATAAAATGAAGATGACAATTACTCATGCCTCCACTCTTTGAATTGACTTGGGGAGTACTGGTTGCTATAATGGCTGAAAGTGTAACTCTAACAGACTAAGCACCTGGGACTGCTTTTCCACATATCAGACTATAGAGAAGTCTGCTAGCTGTTTACAAAAACTGTGTTTAATTATATCTAGCTACACAGAAAGTCTATATTTTCTAGCATCCTTTGAAGTTAGTGTCACATATGGTTAAGTTCTAGACAATGAAAATACAGTAAACATGGATTTATCAACTTCTGGTCAATCTGGTCTATATATTATCCCCCCTTGATCCCCACTTTTTTTCCACTATGGCTGAATACAATAGAAAATTAACTGTGCAGTGTGTACATTATACTATGGTGATTGAAACCCAAGAAGAAAGGCACTGCTTGGGGAAAGGAGCATGTTGATTAGTAACATACATTTAGGATTTATGAGAGCCAGAGTGGAAGTTCTATTGCACTGTCAATGATATTTTGGGGTATACCTGTTACTATAGTTGGTGTTACCCTAACTACTATGGGAATCAGAAAGAGTGTGACATTGCTACAACATAAACTATAATATTAACCTAAGGCATGGGCTGGAGATTATAAGAAAACTGATACTGAAGGAATGAAAAATAGGCAACTATATGAAACAGTAGTAATATATTTGGTACATCTGTGACCTTTGACAACTTTTACATCATACATGTGTATGCTAAGCACATATGTATGCTAAGCCTATAGGACTCAACACTGAATGCAGAGTTGGGAAGAGATGTACAGAGCACATAATTTATAGAATTTCTGTAATACATATGCAATAGAACAATTCCTGTTGTTTCTGGAAGCTGTCATTGAGTCAGTCCCCAACTCATGGGTACCCCATGGACAATGAAACAACTCCCTGCATGATATTATGACATCCTGCACCATCCCCATGACTGATTGTGGATTAGACCATTGTGATCCAGGGGGTTTCTACTGGCTGAGTTTTGGAAATAGATCACCAGACCTTCATTCCTGGTCCCTAATAGTCTTGAAGCCCCACGGAAACCTCTCCAGTATCATAGAAATACACAGACACTACGGACAGATGATGATGGTGGCAGCACAAGATGCATTGGCCAGAATCTGACATATGTATCTCACATGAAAGGCATAACTTCTATCACTGAATCACAAATGCCTGATAAACTAGTTGCTACATGATAGTGCCCTTTTCTCTCCTGTTCTCCGTTTCATTGTTTCCAACATGAAAACCTTGGGTGTTTCTCCTGCTTGGTTTTGTGTTCAGTAATTTAATATGCAGGGTCATGTTGCCAAATGTTTGATCAATTGCTTGTAAGCATTCAGCCACTCAGTGAGATGTTGATATAAGCCTTACAGAACCTTACAGGGTTATTTTCTCCCAATATTCTCCTAATCTTTCTCACGGAAATGGAGCATTCTTAAAATAATCCTATAATTTTGTTCAACCTCATTTGAAAATCTTTCTTAGATGATATTATGTTTAATATTAGCTGGCTAGACCATGATCCTCAGGGGTTTGGTAGACATTCTCCATTTTTTTATTTGATGTGAGCCACCAATCACTTGGAAGGAGAGTTTCTTTAGCACTTGGGATACATACAATATATTGTTGTTGTTGTTATTTGCCGTCGATTCGGACCCAACTCATAGCGACCCCTCCTTGGGTTTCCAAGGCAGTATCACTACGGAAGTAGATTGCCCAACCTTCCTTCCAAGGAGTGGCTGGTGGGTTTGAACTGTCAGTCTTCTGGTTAGCAGTCAAGTACTTAGGCACTATGCTACCAGAGCTCCTCATACAATATATAGATGGATGTTATCACCAAGCTCTTCCTCTCTTTCTCGATCTTGTACTCATCCCATCTAACCACTAGTTCTTGTGAAGTGGGAAGCCTGCAGCCTGCAGATACTGGATTTGCCAGCTCCCACAATCCTGTGAGCCAGCAACCTGCTGCCTTCCCCACAAATTTGGAATTTGCCAGTCCCCATAATATGTGAGATATTTTTTGAAGAAAATTTCTCTGTATTTGTTTATATATAAGCATCATTAGTTTTGTTCTCTACAGAACCCTGCCTGAAATAGACGAGCCACTCTACTTCTGAAAATATCTCTCACTATTGGTACTATAGCATATCTAGTATGAGTTTAAAAACTTTACAATTGCCATTCCCAGACAATCCCCTGATTATTTAGGAGTCTTTTATACATGGAACTGGACACACGGATACACAGTTTTCACTACCTGAGAAGATACGTATAGTGCTAATTTTAAATTACAGAAAGACACCTGCCCTCAGTTTCCTTTTGCTTTAAGAAAGCTGGTTTTTACAAGTGCTGACTTCCTCTTCGACAATTCCCAAAGAGCAGCATCATTATAGATTTCTAGCCAGATCCTAGTGAACTGGATAAGTCTCTGCCCCTGTGTGCTATATAAAATATATCCCTGCTATATAGTCGCTGTGTCATTAAGAATATATTTTGACAAAGAATGTCTGACTTAAATTCACATAGCTCAATTCAGGTGGTTGTTTAGCAGTCATAATGAGATTGCCCTCCTGGAGTGGCGAGAGCTGTGCCGTGGAACATGCCTAGTGCATAAATGTGAATGTTCACCATTACTGAATACTGACAGTAGTCTTCCTTCTTACCTAATACCATGTAACTTGCATATACACTAAGGTAACCAATAATAATAAACTATTTCTTCATGAAAACTGCATATGTTCATAGGTTTTCTGAATTAAAACAGGGTTTACTATCTGCTTCTGAACTAATGGATTCCAACCAAATGGATAAAAGAATCTATGCACTTAGTTTTTCCTGGAGCCACTTTGGAGCAATTCTACTTTCTGAAAAAATAGGTTTCTTTGTCAGCCTCAGTGTTATTGTTAGTTGGCAGTGCCTCTCTAGAGAGAGCCTATGCCAAGATTGGAGGAAAAGCGTATCTCTACAAGGTTGCTGGGGTAGCAACTCTGGGCCAAGACATCTTCCACATTATGATAGGTTTAGCACTTTTACTTATGCGCCTCACATGTAGACATTGTTGTTGTTGTTTTCAGATGGTGTCCAGGCAGCTCTGACTCATGGCCCATAGAAGTTGCAGTCAAGAAATCAAAAGATGTATTATCTTGGTGAAATCTGCTGCAAAAAAACTTCTTTAAAGTGAAGAGCAAAGGTGTCATTTTGAAGATTATGTCATGCCTAATCCAAACCTTGGTATTTTTAATCATTTTATATGCATGTGAGAACTGGATAATTAATAAGGAAGACCGAAGAAGAATTGATGCCTTTTAATTATGGCACTGGTGAAGAATATTAAATGTACCGTGGACTGCTAGAAGAATGAATAAATCTGTCTTGGAGGAAGTACACCTGGGATACTCCTTAGAAACTAGAATGGTCAGACTTCATCTCTTCTACTCTGCTCATGTTAATGTTGTTGTTGTTCTTAGGTGCCGTCAAGTTAGCTCTGACTCATAGTGACCCTATGTACAACAGAAAGAAACACGGCTTGGTCCTGTGCCAGCCTTACAATCCTTGCCCCATAGCAAAACCTGAACCCATCATTGCAGCCACTGTGTCAATCCATCTCACTGAGGGCCTTCCCCTTTTCTGATGACCTTCCACTTTACCAAGCATGGTGCCCTTCTCTAGGGTATGGCCCCTTCTGACAACATGACCAAAGCAGGTAAGACAAAGTCTGGCCATTCTTGCTTCCAAGGAACAATCTGGCTGCATTTCTTCCAGGACAGATTTTTCAACCTGTTAGTTCTTCTGATAAGCCATGGTACTTTCTGTATTCTTTGCCAACACCACAACTCAAAAACTTCAATTCTTCTTCAGTCTTTCCTAATCATTGTCCAGCTTTCACATGCATATGATGCTATTGTACATACCCTGGCTTGGGTTAGGTGCACCTTAGTTTCAAAGAGTCATTTTTGCTCTACAGCACTTTAAAGGGGTCCTTTGCAGCTGTTTGGCCCAGTGTAATATGTTGTCTGATTTCTTGACTGCTGCTTCCATTGGTGTTGATTGTTGATCCAAGTAACATGAAAGCTCTGACAACTTTCATCTTTTCTCCATTTATCATGATGCTGCTTATTGGTCTAGTTGTGAGGATTTTTGTTTTCTTTATGTTGAAGTGTAATGCACACTACAGACTATAGTTCTTTAATCTTCATTAGTAAGTGCTTCAAGTTGTGTTCATTTTCAGCAAGCAAGGTAGTGTTGGCTGCATCACAGGTTGTTAATGACCCTTCCTCCAATCTTGATGCCACATTCTTGCTCCTATAGTCCAGATTCTCTGCTTATTTTCTCAGCATGCATATTGGATAAGTTTGGAGGATGTTTCCCCTATGAACTGTGTCTCTACCTTTTCTTTCTCCCATGATCCAGCCTTCCCCATCCCTCTACAAATTTTTTTGTCAACCACTTTCATCCAGTCTCCCAAAATAAGATTCAACTCAAGTTTTATGTTCTCTATTGAAATGTTCAAAATCTGAAGGTAGTCGTTGAAATGGACAGTGGGTCAGACAGAAGAGTATTCTTCCCTTTAATTGCTTTCTGGTATGTATTTTAAGTGGATATCACTCTGCACTTGAAAATCAAGCTTTATTTCTAATATGCTTTTTGTTTAATGCTACAGGATTGCATATTCAATGGTGGAGAGAAGTTTATAGAAAAGAACCATAGCTAATGAGTATTGAAATGCAATTTCACAGACATTCTTGGAACAGTTCCTGTAATAATATTACTTTGCACTTAACTAATTTACTTGCTTAATTGGAAGATAGCAAGAAAATTAAAATAAGGAAAGGAAGAATACTTATGTCATGTCACTATGTAAATCATCAATAAACAAAATAAAACCATATATACCCACAAAAAAATTGGTTTGCATTTTTTTTATCAAAATAGATTTTTAAGAAGATATAATTTCCAAGTAAAGCAGATTAGGAATGTTATTTGTTAGATTTTGAAAGGAGGAGCAGCCTCACAGCATTTCTTGCATGGACTTGTCTTATTATGTCAGTGGTTACAAGAGAGACTAAACTGTAAGAAAATACTTCCTATCATAAATTGATCACATATACATAAACATAACCTTATTATATAGCCATAATGAAAGTATAAATAAATAATTTGGCATTTTTTTAACACACACACACACAAAGTAGAAACAGGGAGAAATAAATATCCTCTAGTATTCCAATCCTAAAG
This sequence comes from Orycteropus afer afer, assembly GCF_000298275.1. Taxonomy (NCBI): domain Eukaryota; kingdom Metazoa; phylum Chordata; class Mammalia; order Tubulidentata; family Orycteropodidae; genus Orycteropus; species Orycteropus afer. Next base: position 55,824 of record NW_006921742.1, on the reverse strand, counting down.
TGGAAACATATAAGCAAAGCATTTCTATGAGTATTTAAGTATATAAACCAAGAAAATAAAAAAAAACCTCACTATCATTGAGTGGATTGGATTCCAACTCGTAGTGACCTCCTTTGGGTTTCCAAGGCAGCAAATCTTTACAGAAGCAGTTTGCACAGTCTTACTTCCGCAGAGTGGCTGATGGGTTTGAACCGCTAACCTTCTGATTAGCAGTCAAATGCCTTAGGCACTACACCACCAGAACTCAATCTTCTAAATATTATTCATTAGGAGACTGGAGTTACTACAGCACTTTGAGTCAGGAAAATACAGAGACATATCTAGGCTTGGAGATTATCCTTTATTTCTTCTCAAATTATTTTTTTATCACTATCTTACACCAGCAAACTTGAAGAATGATACTCCTGACAAAGGAGAGAGAGAAATGTACCTATTGTCATTTCAGTTCAATATGTTGTGTGGAATGACTAGAGAAGATGTGATGCTGTTATCGATGTTAGTTTTTATTTGCAGCCAAGTCAGACCAAACTCATGCAGAATTTATGCAAGATAGAAGAAAATGTGACCTAGTTCTGGGCCATCGTTTTGTTCATGGGTATGTTTCAGTCCATTGTGGCTATGACACTCCATCTCATTGAGGTTTATTCTATTTTCACTTCATTTAACATGGGTGTGCCTGTGTCTATTCATGTTAGAGCTCTATCTCTTTAGAGTATACACCTAGGAATGGGATGGCTGGATTATCTGGTATTTCTATTTCCAGGTTTTAGGGAAGTGAGGTATTGTTTTCCATAGTGGTCGCACCATTTTTGATTCCTAACAACAAGCTCTGGTAGCATAGTGCCTAAGGCACTTGACTGCTAACCAGAAGACTGGCAGTTCAAACCCACCAGCCACTCCTCGGAAGGAAGATAGGGCAATCTACTTCTGTAGTGATACTGCCTCGGAAACCCAAGGAGGGGTCGCTATGAGGCGGGGCTGACTTGATGGCACATAACAACAACAACAACAACAATGTATCCAATCTCCTCACGACCTTGCCAACATTTGTTGTTTTCTATTTTTCTAAATAGTGTCATTATTTTGGGACGAGATGGTGTTGTATAAGTTCCTGGTTGTACTGACTAATGTGGTTATATAGTAGATTTGATATCAGGTAGTGTGATATCTCCTACTATCTTCTTTGTCTTCAATAATGCTGTACTTATATGGAGCCTCTTTTTTTCCATAAAAAGTTGGTGATTATTTTTTTTTCCTCTCATTAAAGACTGTTGTTGGAATTTGGGTAAAAAATGAATTATGTCTATCGATCTATAGATAAAGTCCCCTTTATTATGTTGAGCTATTTATCTTCTATATCTATTTTGTTGAGCTTTTATCGGGAATGAGTATTGGACTTCATAAAACGCATTTTCTGTGTTAAATGATAGGTCTTTTACGTCCCTGATTACATTTATTCCTAGGTATTTTAGCATTTCGAAGACTGCTATAAATGGTATTGTTTTTCAATTTGTTTTTGAAGTTCTCTTTGTTGTAGAAAAATCCAAATGGTTTTTGTAGGTTGAGTTTGGATCCTGACACTTTGCTGAATCTTTTTTATTAGTCCTAGTAGATTTCTTGTGGAATCTTTGGAATTTTCTATGTATAGAAAATACATATCATCTGGGAAAAGATGCTTCAGTAGCTGGGTTGATAGCAGATGCTGCTAGTCCATAAGCTCACAGTTCAGGCGGCTGGGTGTAGAAGAAGTCATCATCATGCCACAGGCCTCTGGCCCCGGTGGCTGGGTAGAGAGGTGAATGCCACTGATCCCTGGATCCCCAATTCTGGTGGCTGAGTGAAGAGGTGAGAGTGGTTGGTCCACAGACCTCACTGCCTCAGGAGGCAGAGCAGTGATGGATGCTATCTGACCACAATTGTGTGCCAGTGGCAAATGGAAGAGGACGTAAGGGAGCATTGCAGATCTGCTGGCCTCCAGCAAGCTAGACTCTGGGGCATGGTGGGTGAAATGAGTGCACTTAACTTTTTCAAGGCTAGGAGTACTTCTGCCTGCCTCTGGATTTGGATACAAAGTCACTTCTGCTTGGCTGTACCAGGTGATGGGTCTTCTGCTGGGAATGCTTCTTGCCTGTGTCAATATGACTACACTGTTCAGGTTCAGCTGTCAGGGAGGTTTGATGCTCAGGGTTCCAAAATTGTCTTATGTATGATTAACTTATTTTCTTGGGTCTTTGTTGTGTTGTTCTTGTTATTAGGTGCCCTCAAGTCATCTCCAACTCATAGTGACCCTATGTGCAGAATAACAAAACTCTGCTAGTCCTGTGCCAGCCCCACGATCCTTGCTATACATGAGCCCATCCTTGTAGCCACTGTGTAAATCTATCTTATTGAGGGCCTTCCCTTTTTTGTTGACCCTCCATTTTAACAAGCATGATATCCTTCTCCAGAGAATAGTCCCTTCTTACAATATGACCAGAGTAGGTGAGTTAAAGTCTGGCCATTCTCGCTTCCAAGGAGCATTCTGGTTGCCTTTCTTCCAGGACAGATTTATTAGTTCTTTTAGCACTCCATGGTACTTTTAGCATTCTTTGCCAACACCATAACTCAAAGCCATCAACTCTTATTCAGTCTTTCTTATTCTTTGTCCAGATTTCACATGCATATGAGGTGATTGAAAATACCATGGCTTGTGTCAGGCTCACCTTAGTCTTCGAGGAGATATCCTTGCTCTTCAGCACTTGAAAGATGTCTTTTGCAGCAGATTTGCCCAATACTATACGATGTCTGATATCTTGACTGCTGTTTCCACTGGTGTTGATTATTGTTGTTGTTGTTGTTGTTAAGTGCCGTCGAGTCATTTCCAACTCATAGCGACCCCATGCACAGCAGAACGAAACACTGCCCGATCCCGCGCCAGCCCCACAATCCCTGCTATACTTGAGCCCATCATCACAGC
>NW_006921742.1:46332-52506 GCF_000298275.1 Orycteropus afer afer | reverse complement strand
TAATCCATACTGCAGACTGTAGTCTTCAATCTCCATCAGTTAAGTGATTCGAGTCATCCTCACTTTCAGCAACCAAAGTTGTGTCGTCTGCATATCACAGGTTGTTACTGAGTCTTCCTTCAATCCTGATGTCACGTTCTTCTTCATAGAGTCCAGCTTCTCGGATTATTTGTTCAGCATACAGATTGAATAAGTATGGTGAAAGGATACAATCACATACTTTTGCATAGTCAATAAAACACAAGTAAACATCTTTCTGGTATTCTTTGTTTTCAACCAAGAGCCACCTAACATCAGCAATGATATCCCTCATTCCAGGTCCTTTTCTGAATCCAGCTTGCATTTCTGGAAGTTCTCTGTCAGTATGCTGCTGTAAATGTTTTTGAATTATCTTCATTAAGATTTTACTTGTGTCAGATATCAATGATATTGTTTGATCATTTCCACATTCTGGGGGATCACCTTTCTCTGGAATAGGTACAAATATGGATCTCTTCCAGTTAGTTGGCCAGGTAGCTGTCTTACAAATGTCTTGGCATTACTGAATGAGTATCTCCAGCATGGCAGCCATTTATGAAACATCTCAATGAGTGTTCCATCAATTCCAGGAGCCTTGTTTTTCATCAATTCCTTCACTGCACCTTCAACTCCTTCCTTAAATACCATTGGTTCTTAATCATTATGCCACCTCCTGAATTGGATGAACATTGACCAGTTCTTTCTGGTACAGTGACTCTGTGTATTCCTTCCATCTTTTTTTGATGTTCCCTGCATCATTCAATTCATTATCTATAGAATCTTTCAATATTGCAACTGGAGGCTTCAGGGTTTTTTTTTTTTTTCCTTCAGTTCTTTCACCTTGAGAAATGCCTAGTGTGTTCTTCCCTTTTGGCTTTCCAACCCCATATCTTTGCACATTTCATTATAATAATTCACTTTGTCTTCTCAAGCTGCTCTTTGAAATCTTCTGTTATTTCTTCCATTTGCTTTAGCTACTCTTCATTCAAGGGCAAGTTTCAGAGTCTTTTCTGACATCCATTTTAGTCTTTTCTTCCTTTCCTATCTTTTTAATGATCTTTTGCTTTCTTTGTGGATGATGTTCTTGACATCATCCCACAATTCCTCTGGTTTTTAGTCACTGATGTTCAATGCATCAAATCTACTCTTCAGATGGTCTCTAAATTTCAGGAGGGATATATTCAAGGTCATATTTTGGCTCTTGTGAACTTGTCTTAATTGTCTTCAACTTCAACTTTACCTTGGATATGATTGTGGTCTATTTCCCAATCAGTTCCTGGCCTTCTTCTGACTGAAGATATTGAGCTTTTCTATGGTCCCTTGCCAAAGATGTAGTCAATCTGATTCCAATGTACTCCATCTAGCAAAGTCCACATATATAGCTTCTGTTTGTATTGTAGAAAAAAGTACTTGCAATGAATAAGTCGTTGGTCTTGCAAAATTCTATCATGTGATCTCCAGCATTATATCTATCACCAAGGCCAAATTTTCCAACTACCAGTGATTCTTCTTTGCTTCCAAATTTTGCATTCCAATCACCAGTGATAATCAGCACATCTTGATTGCATGTTCGGTCAATTTCAGACTGTAGAAGTTCATAAAAAACTTCAGTTTCCTCATTTTGGGTTTGGTGATAGGTGCGTAAATTTGAATAATAGTAATATTAACTGGCCTTCCTTGTAGGCATATGGACATTATCTTATCACTGACAGCATTGTACTTCAGGATAGATCTGGAAACATTCTTTGTGATGATGGATGCCACACCATTCCTCTTCAATTTGTCATTCCTGGCATAGTAGATCATATGGTTGTCTGATTCCAAATGGCCAAACGTGGTCCATCTCAGCTCACTAATGGAGCTCTGGTAGCATAGTGGATAAGACACTTGCCTGCTAACCAGACGGCTGGCGGTTCAAACCCACCAGCCACTCCTCGGAAGGAAGGTTGGGCAATCCTACTTCCGTAGTGATACTGCCTCGGAAACCCAAGGAGGGGTCGCTATGAGTCGGGTTTGACTCGACGGCACATAACAACAACAACAACAACAACAATGCCTAGGATAAAGACTTTTTGAATTCCCATTCATATTTGACAACTTCCAATTTTCCTAGATTCATACTTTATACACTCCATATTCTGATTGTTAACAGATGATTGCAGTTGTTTCTTCTCATTTTGAGTCATGCCACACTAGCAAACAGAGATTCCAAAACCTTCATTTTATCCATATCATTAAGGTCAGATCTACTGTGATGAAGCAACTCTTTCCCAGTCATATTTTGAGAGTCTTCCAACTTGATGGTCACATCTTCTGGCACTGTATTGGACAATGTTTCAGGGCTATTCATAAAGTTTTCCAGTAATATATTATACAGTCCTTCACTGCTATTCATAAGGTTTTACTGCCCAATTCTTTGAGACATGGATGGCCTCTTCCTTCTTCTGAATCTATCTCAGTCTGGAACCTCTGCTGAAACCCATCCACCAAGGGCAACCCTGCTGGCATTTGAAATACTGGTAGCACAGCCTCTAGCCTCAGAGCAACACATAAGCCACCACAAAATGACAAACTGACAGACAAGTTTGTCTCCCTTAGCTGTTCCAACTGGCTCCAGCTTCCTGCCTGGAGGCTCTCCCATGGGCCCTGACTCTTGCCACTTCCTGCCTGGAGCTCTCCGCTATGTTGTCCCCTTTGGTGTAAGAGGGACCTTATATGAGGCATCTGAGCTGCAATCTTGGATCACCCTTGGATATTGATTGTTCATTCAAGTGGAGTGATATCTTTTACAATGTCAGTTATTTCTCTCCTATAATGTTTATTGGTCCAATTGTAAAGATTTCTATTTTCTTCACATTCATATGTAATCCATAGTGGGGGCTGTAGTTTTTGACTTTCATCAGGAATCATTTCAGATTGCCTTCATTTTCAGCAAGAAATGTTGTGTCATATGCATATTGAAGGATGTTAATCAATCTTCCTTCAATCCTGACTCTGTTCTTCTTCATAAAATCCAACTTTATCGATTATTATATAGATTAAATAAGTAAGAACACTTGATTGACATTTATAAGACATTTATAGTGTTAATTCAATAAGCGTATTATATTCTAGGGCCATATCCCCAGGTGTCTTAGATAGTAGACAAGAAATGGATACTTTGCCACCACCCCCATATGATTCATATGAAGGGCATTTTATTTTCATTATCCCAGATATTTTCCAATATTTGTCTTCAACCTCTACTTCCAAAAAATCAGATTTGAAAGTATCTCATTGTTATCCTTGAATCATATTTTGCTTACTTACAAACATTTTTCTCAAATGTTACATCATTTCATTTTGCATATTGTGAATAGCTAATTCACAAGTTAACATATATTATCACAGGACAATGTAAACCAGTAACAAAATTTAGCTTGTTATTAAGCTAAAATTCATGAGTGTGTGTATGCTGCCCACAGCATTGACCACTCACTTTTTTTTAATTCTTTAAATGTTACTTTAACATCTTTAAATGTGTCTTCTTGTAATGAAGAGCATTCTTTAGAAATTATTCATTTAGTAGAAAAAGCACATAGCAAAGAGTAAGTAGAAGACTCAGTTATTGTATTTTTAGAATACATCCTAAGCCCATGTTTAAATTCATAGTGAACCTATGTGCAACAGAACAAAACACCGCCCAGTTCTGCACCATCCTGGCAACTATTGTTATTATTTAGCCTATTGTTGCACCAACTGTTTAACCTCGTGTTGAAGATCTTCCACTTTTTCACTGACATACTTTACCAAGCATGATATCCTTTCCCAGGCACTACTCCCACCTGATAAAGCATGTCAGATGAACTCTCACCAATCTCACTTCTAAGGAGTATTCTGACTGTATTTCCAAGAAAGATGTGTTCACTATTCTCAAAATACATAATTTATTTATTATTATTCATCAAGATCATACTTCAAATCTATCAATTTTTCTTTGGTGTTCTTTATTCATGTTGTACATAGGGTCACTGTGAATCTAAACTGACACTACGGCACCTAAAAACAATAGATATGTTAATGCAATTTAATATCCATAGTTCATGTATTTTATATAATAAAATGGGATTTTCTCCCTAAAATAGTGTACACAGATAAATATGTATCTTTCCCTCACATGCATAGGAGGCAATTGAAAACACCATGGCTAGGGAGCTCTGGTGGCATAGTGACTAAGGCATTTGACTGCTAACCAGGAGGCTGGAGGTTCAAACCCACCAGCCACTCCTTGGAAGGAAGATTGGGTATTCTACGTCCATAGCGATACTGCCTCAGAAACCCAAGGAGGGGTCACTATGAGTCAGATCTACTCAATGGTAGTGAGTTTGGTTTTGTTTTTATGGCTAGGGTCATGCACACCTTAGTCCTAAAAGTGACGTCTTTAATTTTTAACACTTAATAAGGTTTTTTGCAGCAGATTTTCCCAATGCAATATGTTGTTAGATTTCCTGACTTTCTTGCATGTGTGTTGATTAAAGATCCAAGTAAAATGAAGTCTTTGACATATATGGACTATAGATAATACAACTAATAAGATTTCTATAATTATTAAAATATTTTTGAAAAAAGAAATGAATTGTTCTGATAACTTGCATTTCCCTCATAATTATAACAGTGTTTCTTGACAGAAAAAATTACATTATTTCTGAAGTTTACTGCCAGGAGACATTGCAAATATATCAATTTTAATATTTTTTTCTCTTAGCACTTGGGAATAAAGAAATGAGTGCTGAGGTGTCTCAATCATGAGCATTCTGACCTTAGGAACAACTTATTCACAATATTGGTGGCTGCCTTAGTTGTTGGAGTAATTGTTTTGTAAGAGTTCAATGTAGAAGCAAAGAAAAGTTCATGATTTATTGATCTGCTTTTTCTGGCTGGCCTGAAATAAGTGACTTGATATCAATTCTTTATGCATATATTGATTATTATATAAAAGGACCAGTAGATGGATAGTTGAATTCTGTTGAAAGTAGCTAAAATGTTTCCTGATAAACCTTTTGAGATTTTCATGGAGTCAATTTTCTTTGAACACTACCCTCTTCTTTTTTTTTTTTATTTTCAAAGGAGGAAGTTAATTTAATTCAATCACAGATCTTTTTACATGTAATTTCAAAAGGATCAAAGATCTTAAGGAGATCTAAAAAACTAGGATGGCTGATTGAAGTTTCATAAACTAGTATCTAATCTATCTACACAAATGCTCATCAATTCTTGAAGTTGCTTAAATTGTTAATATAAGTTGTTCTCCTAAAAAAAAAATTATGGAAATATCATGACAATGATTCCATCATCTGAATCTTTCTTCACATTACTTGAATTGTTTGTCTTGTAGTGATTATTAAGTCAATATATCCAGAGAGATATATAGAGTTATCATTATCTTATTTTTCAAATGCTTAAAATATGCTAATAATTTTCAAAAATGTTTTTCAAAAATATACCTAATCAGTAATATCGAAATAGGAAGAATCAGGTTTTCCTGTTTGTGTCAATTTTTTAAAAAAATGGATACATTTACATATTTAACATGTATAGAAATGTATGAAATATAATGGAGTTGTCAGAAGATCATAATATGTAATATGAATATTTATCTGGAAACTGAAAATGCAGATCGACACAGTGTGATATTATTGCCTCAAATGTCAGAGTGTCATCACTGTCCATGATGTGATTTTCACTTGGTAAATTTGCAAACCATGGAGTCCAATTTTTCCTTAATTTTCCTATTGTTGTCTTTCTGGAAAACTACTGTTAATTAAAACAGTGCAAAAATATTCCAGTTTATATATAAAATAGGAATCCCTGGGGGTATAGGGGTACAGCGTTAAGTGCTCAACTACTAACCAAAGGGTTTATGTTCCATATTCATTCAGACTCATCTCAGAAGGAAGTCCTGGAAATTTTTTTCTGAAAAAATCTCAATCAATGAAAACTCCGTGGAGCACAGTTCTACTATGAAAAACATGAGGTTGCCAAGAGTTGGGAGTGTCTGAACAATAACCGGTTTGGTACTGATTTTAGCTTGGTTCTAGATTCAAATAATATAAATAGTCTTCCTACCCTTTATATGAATGACTCTCAGGGCATCAAAAAGCTTGTAGGGAATAGAAC